>NC_072735.1:146627316-146792819 GCF_026930045.1 Uloborus diversus | reverse complement strand
CCTTTTTTATTCAACAAAACTTCTCTACCCTTTTATCCCTTTTATCTGAAAGCGCACTGCCCCTTTTTTGGTCTGGAGGAAACACTAGTTCGCTCTGGGCATTTTTTTCTGAAATTGAAATCAATTTTGGCTATAGTGCTAATAAAAGGGTTACAAAGCTCTCCCATGAACATTTCTATTAGTGAAATTCTAAACTATCTTTAGTGACTTTAAGGGAATGCCTAAGGTTCGAAGACTGGCAATTTTTCAATATTTAAGGGGGTCCGGGAAACAAAATGTGTCAAATTTTGCATTTTATTATTTTTTTTTTATCATTTAAAAAACTCTTTTTCTGCTTAAAAAGACGTTTGAATCTTGTTTCTTTCTTAATTAGAACAAAAGATATAATTATTTTTGTTGCATTCTTTTAAGTAATATTATATTTAACTTTAAAACTTCAAACACGTTTCTCTCCATGATGCAATGTTTCCCGATTTTTCGCATTCAAACTCTTATAAATCAAGAACTGATAAAGATAAAGTAATGAAATTTGGAGCATATCTTTTTCAAACAGTTTACTTTGATTTTTATACGGTGAATTTAAAAAAAAAACGTTGCTTCAAAAATATGATTTTTTTTTAAAAGTATGTTTGAATTTTTGAAATTTTCCTTCAATTATTTTCTATTTTTATGCATATTAATATTTTTTTAAATTGTCGAATAAAAATTAAAACTTAACTATTTGTGCATTGTTTTTTGAAAAATAATTGAAAATTAACCAAGAATATTTTGAGTTTTAGCAATTTAAAGCAACCCCATTTTTTTAGAAAACAATAACTAAATTTAAGTAATATTTTTTAATATTTATGTTATGATTAAGTGAATCAAACTGATGGTGAATCAGTGCAAAAAATTTCAAAACTCTAAATTGTTTAATACCATTTTTTTTTTCAAAATGTGTCCCGGACCACCTTAAATCTGTAATACACAATTTTCTTCTTGGGACTTGATGCAAAAACCAAGAACCATGTAAGTCCAGACTCACTCATTTTTGGTAAGACCAATAAATAACACTAGTGTACGATCGAAAGGCTAATATCTTTTGCTCATTATTTACTACAAAGTAGAGGTCTAATCTTACATATGTGACCCGTTGTTGCACCAATCGGAACAACCAATTCTCCACATGCAAAATTTAATTTTTAACAAAGGAAAAGTTTGGACTTAACTCGTTCCCGCATCAAAGTCCTCAATTGTAGACTTAATACTATCGTGACTTTAGGACTACAAAGGGACCTATCTCATACCTGAAATACCATAGGGACCCAGGGTTGCCGAATGCTCCGCATTTTGCGGAGTTACTGCGGAAAAATGGCGAAACTCCGCGGCTCCGCAAAGAAGTTCTTCTGCTCCACCTTTCCCTGCCGAAGTTTTTCAGCTTAAATTTTGCTATTTCATCACAGCAAACATGTAAATATAGAAAATTAAAAATGCTTATACTCAAAGATTGAAATCGTGTATAAAACTGTTTTATTAATTTGGATATAATTATTTTCATACTAGTGCTTAAAATAATTATTAAAGCTCTAAAAAAATCAGATAAGTGGTTTTAGTTAATTTTATTGATTTTTATACAAAATTCCGAACTGCTCCGCAAAATTTTAAATTGCTCCTCAAAATCTGCACAGATGCTCTTCAAATTGTTTCTCCAAGGTTGGCAACCCTGGGACTCCGTTAAGTCTAAGTCTGGCCCTGATTGCATCAAATGTTGCTCAAGAAAAAAAAAAGAAAGAAAATTTTTTTTGCCCCCCCCCCCCCCCCCTGCTTCCCCTGGAACTCAGGCCTAAATCCACCTATTTTCAGGAACTCGCCCTTCTAAGTTGAAATTTTGTCCTGTTTCAGATTCAGTTTGTCGTAGTCCAGACTTGCTTTCCCGATGCGATTTTGAGATGAAAATACTCGTATAGCGATAAATTACATTAGACTAATGAAATCGATTGCCAATTGACAGCATTTAGTTGAATCTGCCTCAATCAGTGAATACCGGGCCAGGGGTGTGTACAGAAATTTTTGAGACCCGTCACAAATGACTTTTACGGGGTCCCCTCCATTTTGTTTACCACTACGTCCCTACTGTATGTTTCACCCCTCATTTAAAAAATTTCAGGCCCCCTTCAGGCTCGGAACTGAGCTAACAAGTGTTAAATCCCCCCCCCCCCCCAACCTTGTGCATGCCGCTGCTCATGTATCAACACCATAAAACTTAGCCCACGCATTTATAGCAGGGCCAGGGTGGTTCAGGCCAATTGTTTTTAATAGACGTACTAATATAAGATTTTGAAAGCTCTTTTTTCGTTTTCGGGCCCTTTTTCAGGCCGCGTCGGTCCCTAATTTCTCTGGCCCCCTCCCGTTCCCTCAATGTGGTAGCCAAGGAACCCAGAGCTCTAAAAACTAGAGAAGTTGACAGAGAAGAAAGCATTCGCACCTGTGGACTTTGGCTATTTACTTTGGCCCCTGGGGGGGGGGGCTAAGGATGGAAGAAAAATAAACATGCTCCCAAACACTTTTTTCCCATAGAGTGAACAAATTTGATTTCTTCTTCTTTTTTTATGCTTTAGAAAATGTTAGATGTGAATTACATGTATTAAGTTCAATAAAAAATTGCTTAAAGTGGCCCACTCGGCGGTTGGCCCAGTCGGGGATCCCCGACTAGCCGACCTGGCCATTCCTCCCCTGCCCATGCTACTCGTTGCTTAAAAAAGTAAAAACACAATGCAATCCAGAAGAAGAATCAGTTATAATCTCAGAAACTGGCTGAAGTTAAGCTTCAAGGCTTATTAGACCATATTGCTTCACGTCTCAGCAAATATTTGGAAGACGTATTAAAAGCTCGAATTGATATCAAAATGGGGTCGTGATGGCTCTCAGCAATCACAATTAAAGCAAACATTTCAAAACATGAGCGACAGCGATGCCAATATTTTCCAGAGCTCCTGTGTGCCTTTAAAACTACTTTCAAGAGTAGGAGAAAAACAAGAAAGTCATCTGGCAAAACCCAACCCCCTCTTCAACAAGATTCTGTAGACCTATTCGCATCCGCTTTGTACATGAAACTTCTGATATTACAAACGAAGAAATTCAGTACGTTGAGGGTCAGATTGGCACGTTAAACGAAACGAAAGTAACAACTGATGGTGGGATCCAAATAACTATTAGACACTATGCTGCTGACAATGGTTGATGGGAAGGTATGCAATGCTGCAACAGGAACAACTTCTACAATGAGATGTTACATTTATGGACTTACATCCAAAGACTTTAATAAGTTTGATAAAAGCTTTCCAGAAAATTCTGAGGCTTTAACTTTTGGTTTATCAGTTTTACATACGCGTATATGGTTCTTCGAGTCGATCCTACATTTATCGTACGAAATTCCAATTCAAAAATGGCAAGCTAGAAGTGAAGAGGAGAAAAAAAATTGTTAAAGATACCAAGCAGAAAATCCAAACAGAGTTCAAAGACGAACTGGGATTCGTTGACGTCCCAAAACAAGGCTTTGGAACATCAAATGATGGGAACACAGCTAGGCATTTTTTTACGAATCCAGAAGTAGCTTCACGAATCACGAGAGTGAACTTAGAACTCATAGAAAGATTCAAAGTGATCTTCGAAGCAATTTCAAGTGGGCACTATATTGACGAACAGCGGTTTCAAGCATATGCGGATAAAACAGCAAGATTGTATGTAAAGCTCTACAATTGGTACCCCATGACTCCAACAATGCATAAAATTTTAATTTATGGAGCCATTGTAATTAAAGAAGCAATTTTACCCATTGGCCAGGTGTCAGGAGAAGCTGCCGAAGCCAGAAACAAGCATTTTAGGCTATACCGTACAAAGAACTCCAGAAAATTCAACAGAGAAGTTTGTAACAGAGACGTTCTGAATCAACTTCTTTTAAGCAGTGATCCTTTCATTAGTTCCTGCAGTCAAAAACAAAGGAAAAAGAGTAAACCATTCAGCAGCGAGACGTTAAAACTTCTTCTTCCAGAGATGCCTGATGGTGGACCTTCTACAGAAAACCAAGAAGACAGTGACAAAGATACGAGCTCTGAAGAATCGGACTAAAAAATTTTACCTGCTGACGTCATTGAAAAAAGTGAGTCAATTTGGATTAATATTTGATGCAAATTTTGAGTGTGTGTACATATGTATATTCATATGTATATATAGAAAAATTAGAGTCACCACATGGGCCCGAGGGGGGGGGCTGGTCAAAGGGTCGGTTGACACCGTTCTTTCTGATGGGAAACAACTAAAATTGGTTTAAGTGTTTATGAAAAATATAAATATTTCAATGCTGAAAAGGTCCCTTAATCATATGTAATATTTTAAATTTCAGCTGAAAATAGAGCACAATATTGTGGGAAGAGGATGGTTACAAAGGGGTCATGGGCAAATTTTACTCAAAATTCATGTCTTTTCAGATAAACTTAAGTTAGCTATATAAATAAGAATGAGTTTTTTTCTGAAAATCGTATAAGCTTCATTCTTAGTATCAAGTTTATAAGATCCACAATTTATGTCTATATATTTTTTGTGCATGTGTGTGTGGGGGGGGGGTACCAAATTACCACTTGTATTAGGCATGCGCCACTGATATTATATATTCTGTATATAATAATTATATACAGAAATATAATTATTATATGTGTGTGTGTGAAAGTAAAAGAAGCCTTTGAATATTCCTTTTCTAATCATTTTACATTTATAACTTGTGAGTTCATTTACTTTTTCCTATGAAAAAGAGGTTCCTAGTTACCCCAAAACACTTGTCTTCAATTCTCATAGCTTTTTATGCATGGTTTAACTTAAGTGAGTGATTGAAATCGAACGACTAAATATTTTATTGATTTTCTTGCTTTCTTTTTTTTTTTAGAATCCAATTTGTACTTAGCACATAATACTAGTTTTTTTTTTTTTGAACCATGCACTTTATTATTTTTTTACAGGAAAAGATGTGAAAAAATACATTGCATCTCATGCTTTCTTCCACTTGTCCAGGCATTTTTGGCAAGCAGCCAACTGCTTCATCCAATTCGGAACAAGCGAAAATAACTGAAAATTTTTATTTCAACTCTTTAAAAAAAAAAAAATCATTATGAATCAATGAAACAAGATAAGTTCACCATTTTTGTTTTAAATGAAGGTCAAGTGTTTATATTATTTCCTTGAAAAGTTTCACAGCCATAACATCATTCGGATCTTGGATGCAGGAATTTTAGTTTACATTGATTGAATAATTGAAAAAAGTTGAAAAAGTGACCTCTCTTTGTAAATTCCTGGAAATTCGATAAATTACGTTAGAATTTCAAACAAATAAGATTTTTGAAGAAAATTATTTTTTCTATCTAGTGATGCATTGTTTTTTTTTTTTTTGTTTTTGTTTTTTTTTTCAAGCTTAACGAGGAGCGTTTTTACAGTCGTAAACATGCAAAAGTCTAAAACGTAGATAAAACATTAAATATATTTTTTCCTAATTAAAATTTAAAACATCGAGCTTCAAGTTGTAACATCTCACCTTTCTGACAACTTGTATACCAAGTTTCGTGTCTGTAAGTGGGATTAGCTTCGCTGTAAAGCGCACCAACACACAGAAGGGTATAGCTGTCAGAGAGTTTTGGTCAGGATTTTCAATCATATACTCCAATGTGCGCCGGTGGGAAGGGGGGGGGGTCCGATTGCGAACAAAAGCTGCCCGATATGAATTCTTGAATATCAAAGGACTTCTATGCAAAATTTTACTAAAAGCTGACGTAAACTGGATTTGCATAAGGAAAACCTTCGTGGGGTGTTTTTACACCCAACCTTCTAGATAAGCAAAAAACTCCCTATAAAAATTCCTAAGCATCAAAGAACCGCTGTGCCAAATTTGGCAAAGATCCGACGAAGATTGTGGATTCATAAAAGGAAACCCCCGGTGGAGGGGGAGGAGGGTTCCGATTGTGAACGAAAACTGCCCAATGTGAATTCTTGAGTATCAAAGGACCTCTCTGCCATATTTGGCAAAAATCTGACATCAACTGAATTTGCATTAATAAAATCGTTATTTGATTAATTATAATTTTTAATACATTAAAAATTATTTTTTAACGATACGCACATTTTTTAATATTTATTTTATAAATGTAATTAATTTTTTTTCAGTAGATCCAATTCAGAATCCATATTATTAGGAAAATTAATTATCTCATCAATGTCATTATTTCACAAGCAATTTGACCGAAAAACAAATAAGAAAATTTCTTCACTTTTTCAAGTCTGGTATTTAATGACGACTCTTAAACTGAAGTCAAAAAATACCAAACAAAAGAGCTGCAATGAAATACCGAAGTAACGTAAAACGTGGTACTTACGTGGTCATGTACTTACACGGTTTATGCATGGTACTTACATAAAAACCCTATTTTCGTGCATGCATAAAAATTTCCCTCAATTCCGAAGGTCTGGCGACACGAGAAATAAAAGAAGTTTCAGTTTCCAGTTTGGGGCTGCCAAGATAGCAAGATTTATCATCCTTTCAATGGTGCCGTGTGTTATGAAGAGAATATTTTTCCTATTAATTTCGGAATTAAAGTTATGTTCGTTCAGAACTGAAAGAGATGAGTTGTGCTCCGTCTAGTTGCATTAAGATGCTCTCTTAACCAATACACATTCGCTTTTAGAAGCCCACGAGAGGTCATGTCAGCTTTGTCAGAAACTAGGGGTGCAGTCCTTGGAAGGGCCCCGCTCTGAATCGCAGTAGTATAAGTTTTGAAAATTTCATAGGGGGAGGGGATCCGGAGACCAAACTGACAAAGGGGCCCACATTTACCATCGGCGGCATTGTTACTTTTTCCCTTTTACTATAATTCAAAATTAAATAACTGTTTGAAGAATGCAGATAATATCTTGAAATTTCAAACACTCACCCATCACACAGAGCTATGAAAGATTATGTACTTTTAAGTCAGTATTTTAATTTCTCCGTAATTAAGTCCCCTATTTTCTTTTCAAAAGATATATCAGACGGAAGGAAATCTAAATATTGCTATCGTGGTAGTAGATATATATCGATATATGAAGGTATGTCGCCCAGCCCTAATGTATACGAATTTTATTTGGAACATACCCAATTTTTTTAGCCATTTTTAAATGCCCCTCAAACAATTTTAGAACATTTCTCAACTAAATATTAGTTTCTTACGTAAGCAGAATTTTTACTGTATTTTTCAAAAAAGCTGCATTATTCAACATAAATACTGCAACGATGCACAAAATCAATGATCAATGGGAGAGGAAGGCATAAAATAAAATAGTACGGTATGTACAGTACATAGTAGTAATAAAACCCTGCACTATGATAGTACTGTACAGTAGATACAAAGCTTATATTTATAACTTAAAAATAGAGAGGCGCGGGTTTGATTCCTGTCTACTGCCCTGGGTGTTCTTCTAATTTCTTTGTATTGTAATAAATCTGAATTGTACTATCTGTCTAATGTTTCTGAGCAAAAGTCGGACTTTCACCTAAATGGGGCTCAGTCAAACGGAAGCCGCTAATATTAGCCTCAAAAAGGGATGAACGCCTTTGTTACCCATCACCTTGGGTGCTGCTAGGGGCATCAGAAACAACAAACAACAACATAACTTAAAAACTGAAGATGATTTTGCTGAGCAATCAGATCGTCTGTCAGTCTTATTTGTTTTTGAACAGTACAGTACCTTTATTTTTATAGCGTTTCACTCCCTTTTTCAGAATCATTATAATCCACAAAACAAGAGCAGCTTCCAAATTTGCACTGTTTGCATTTTGTTTAGATACTACTCTGCTAGCTTCATATTGAAAATAAGTTCTATGCTTTTACGGATTGACTTTTTTAAAACTTTTAATTGCATGTATGGAAGATTCACTCCTACAAAATTGTCGTACTACCTTCAATCTACTTTTCAGTTGTTCAAGCGTATCAAGAATCTTTGCCTTTTTTTAAATTGTCACTAACTTTCTTCTTTCCATCTTCAATCTTTAGCGTGCTTAGGTGGCAAAATATTTCATCACTTTCATATTTAGGATTTAAAAAATAAGAGAAAACTGTGGAGTGGTTATTTGTACACACTAACAAAGATGTTTAGACTAGTGCGGCGTGGGAACTTGAAGTTCACAAAACCAATATTTAGTAGTCTATAACAAATCCGACTCGTAACACCACGATCCCTTTCCAAATATTTTTGTGTTGCAAGCAAGAAATTCGCATTGGCTCTAAAATTCATTACTCGTGAAAAACTCACGTTATAGCCATTTCACGTAAGTCAAATCACGTTGTAGTGGGAATCGACTGGACGTATATAACATTGATTGAAAATTTATGAGCCAGTTTAAAATTATTACAGTAAATTGTACTGAAATGTTTGTTTCTTTTCATGTTGCTAATCATTTAAAAAGAAAAAAAATCTTTTTTTTCCAGTTTGCCACTGGATCTTACGATCAGATGTTAAAAATATGGTCGGCTGGTATGTATTTCAATTTTGCATTTTAATTCACAAAATTTAATATTTTTATTTTATGGGCTTAGAGAAGGTGCCACAGTGAAAGTGCTGAAAAGAATGTCCACTCTTTCATTGGGCACAAATTATTTTCCCGGATGGTTTCTTGAAGTTCATTTTTAACGGTATGCAGAGTTCGAATACATAAAAAATATCCGATATTTTGTTATATATCTGACATTTTGATGCATATAGGATATTTTCAATCAGCACAAACTAAAGTCTTTGAATAGTAACTGTATCCTCAAATCACTTTATTTTCTTATATCATTATTATAATATATTGGTAGACTTAAAACTAATGTTTCTTTCATTATTTGTAATATACATTTTATGTAAAAATGTATGTAGGTACCTAAATAGTTTTTATGAATGATATTTATAATTACAGTAAAACCCCTCCTAACGGACACCCCTCTTATGTGGACGATTTTTAATTCCCCCAATTCGAAAGCAAATAACATTAGAAAACCCGTCTTGAGGACACCCCTCCATTGTGGGCAAAAAAAATTTGTCCCGTTAGTATCCGCATTCGAGGTGTTTTACTGTATTTGTGAAATGTGTGTTCCCAAGTAGTCTTTAATTGATTTTTTTTTCTAAATCATGCTGTATAGCAGCACCCACTAGAGCTACTTGCACCATCTCTTGCCCTAAATCAGGAGAGGTTCACCTATCATTTGTACTGGTTACTTTATCTCCAGATTTTTCAGTTTGCCACTTACATCCCTTTGCTTCTCACTGCCCCATGTGTTAACTACTTGAATATCTATGCTAAGTTTGATCAATTATTTCTTAAAATGGCTTTTTTTTTCTTGATAATACATTAACAGTTAAGAGCAGAGTTTATGATAGAAATGCAATGTAAGAAAAAATATTTGGTAATGCTTTTTTCTCATCAATTTTTCCTATACCTTCAAAAAAAAAAAAAAAAATGTATACAGTATTTTTAAGTTATCTGGTTTTGTCCATACCTATTTATTTGTGTTGCACAGATATTTTTTTTTTTTTAAATTTTGTTTTCTTGTTTAGATGATGAAAGTGAAAATGCTGGTGGAGATGATGATAAGAAAAGGTTCAAATCAGATTCTCTGAAAACAAAAGTGAAGGTAAATGTGATCAATTGTAATGTTTAAAAAATATTTTTCTGTTATTAATTATTTAAGTTCTTACTTACTGCTTTGTAAAATCTACATTAAGCAGGCTTTCAGTAAAATAGAAAAAAAGAAATCCTATCTTAGATTAATGCATAGATTCATAGTTCATTGTCACTCATTAATTATTACATTGACAAAAGGAAATGTTGAAATCCTCTGATACAAATATCTTTGATATTCAAACTATGTATGTATCAAAAGCACTTCATGATTATCTACAAAATGAGTTACAAGTAAGAAATTCAAATTTTCAATTAATAATCTGAAAAACTAATGAACATTCTACTGTGAGTCTAATATAGAATTAGTAATAATTTAAGCTGTTTAAATAGTATATTGCATTACAAAACAGTTCAATTATTTATTTACTTTTGAAATTTTCATGTTTGATCCATTTAGTTGTCACTTCATCTGGATTTATGAGGCTGGGACATATTTTAACAAAATTTTTTGTCATTAAATGTTTTCCATTCATGACAGGAAACAACAGTTACTCTTAAAGAAAAATATTAAGGATAGTTATATTGTTATTGCTGATTATCACAGTGCAGTATTTTGATTAACTTGAATCACGTAAGTTGACTTTGAGCCAATTCATTCTTACGACTTTTCTTGATAATAAAAAAACTCTCCTGACAAAGCTAAGAAAAATGCTTTCTATTCTTTATTTTCAAAATAAATAAATAAATAAAAAGTTAGCAATATTCTACATAACTAACTGCATCATTACTGTTTGGAAGCTATTTTTTGAAGCTGTTGAAATTTGTCTTCTTACACTGTAATGTTCTATGAAAAAAGAAAATGAAAGAAATCTCGTAATGTTCTGAAGTGAAAATGGGGAGTTTTTAAAACTCAGAAATTTTATATTTCTGGTTTAAAGTTGTATTACTTTTAATAAAATTTATTTGGCGTCTTATTTCTAATGTCACTTAAAATAATCATAAATGGCAGGGTAACTTTGAACCAAGCTAATACAGTTGGCTCTCTGTTTAACGACGCACCATTTAACGACGTTCTCTATTTAACGACGGCTTTTCACGGTCCCAGATGGCCCACTATAGTGTTAAAAGCATTCTACTTAAGTGCGATTTCCACCTAAGGACGATTTTTTGTGATCTCTTGAAAGTCGTTAAACAGAGAGCCAACTGTATTAGATTTCATAATTTTTATCTCTTAATTTTGGATAAATATACAATGCTTTAAGTGTTTCTTCTGTTTTATGTCAACAAATACATTAAAGCTATATACAGTCAACTCTCAATAACACAAAGTTCCAATAGACCAGCTAAAACCTTTGAGTTATTGGAAGTTCCCCTCCTAGTCTTTTTAAGAATAGAAGTTGTCTATAATAGAAAGGCTTAAAACTCACAGTTTGGATTAAATTAGTTATTAGTACTACATAAAAATATGTTTACAGAAAAAAAGTTATCTTTGACTTCTTATTTTTGTTTCTTTAATCACATCTTGAAAATTCGTTAACTTTGTGATCAATTCAATAGCAACTTATCCACAGTTGCAGAATTTTCCAGGTAACATCAATGTTCATGAAATCTTTCTACCCAGCCCACATCAGCAAAGTTTTTCTCGAGGAGGAAGATGAATATTGTTAAGAAGCACCATTTCAAATAAATTCTCCCCTCAGCTGTTAAGCAAAGCAATAAGTAAAAGGAAAAATGTACTTCTCTTTTCTCTTTTCTGGCTGTATTTTAATGCAAGAAATGAAAATAAAACTTTCTAAAAACTTTTGACTTACAAAACGTACATTTAGAACAAACTTTGTTTTAAAAACACTCAATTTTTTTTTGAGACCCAATGAAAACTAAGATAAAGAAATATTTAGGCTATTGTGCGTTGACTGTCTGTAAGACGCAGGTTTAAATAGAGATATTGTAGATCAAACTTGCCCTGAATAGCTGCACTGAAAATACGACTAATTGCAGGTTACCCCACCTTGCTAAACATGGTTATTAAATATTCAGCCCTACATATTTTCAGAAAAAATAGCTTGAATTGCACAATATGTATTGGAAAGTACAGTTGGCTCTCTGTTTAACGACGGCTTATCCCGGTCCCAGACGGTCCACTATAATGTTAAAAGCATTCTATTTAAAGACACTTTCTACTTAACCCATTAATGCCTGACATTTTTTTTTTCAAAGATTTTTTGTTTACGGGTTGCAAATAGTGTTTAATAGACAGGAAAAATAATTAAAAAAATCTAATGCAAAAAATAAATGTTTTATTAATAACAGAAAAATTGTCCCTAAAAAGGGACGCTAGGCATCAGAGGGTACATGCTTTTTCAACGACAAATATTTTTTTGCCGACGATTTAAAACTTTCCGACTTTGTCATTTTTGTTGAGTTTGGTGTCAGCAAAATGTAAATGCTGCATAATTTGCTCAAATCGATTTCTACTCATTGCAGAACTAATTACTATGTCGTTGACATCAGTTGATGGACTCCAGTAGAGTCTCCGCTGGGGCAAGCATGCATATCCACTTGTTAATAGGATAGCCAAGAATAAACGCAGCTCCTCTCGCGTTATAGAAGAGTATGTATTGTTTTTTTGTCGAGCATAGAGGGTGCTCTGAAAAACAAATTCATCTAGTATTTCATCTGTAAAAAACTCTTCAAATATTGACACTGGTGTCCATTCAACATTCAAAAAGCTTGGTGTTTTCACATTCCATACATTTTTTTTTATATTATTGATGGATATATCTTTCTTAACCCTATTTCTTTCTGTATTTTTTTTCTTTATTTTTCTGCGTTTGCTTGGAAGATGCTGCTCAACATCATCACTGTCACTTGACTGACTATCTCCAACACATACTACCTTACCCTGATTAACTTTTCTAATGGTCATTATAGCAGAAGATTTCAACTGTTGACCTGATAATTGATTAACATCAACTGAGTCATCCGGCCCACTGTATTCGTCAGTAATTTCACTAACTTGTGAAGGTGGACAAATGCATATATCAGCCTCCTTGAATTCTTTATCATCAGAGAGCTGTTCCAGAAGTGCTACGGCTTCTTCAAAGTCAGACAAAACAATGAGAAAATCTCAATGAGTTACTGAAGATTATTAATGTCAAAAAATAACTCAGGTTTCAAAGAAGTTAATTTTTGAAACAGTTAGCTTTTCAAATTTACCTAAGTATTTTTCGAAATTGCAGAAAAAATTGTTACTGAAATATCTTTAAAAAAGGTAGTTTTATTATTAATTAGTCTTTTTAATTTTTAAAAATAAAACATATTGCCTATTTTTTAGTCTAAAAACATTTAATAACTTCTTTTGAGGCCAATTTTGAATTCTAAGCAAGAAACTAGCAACGATTCAACAATGCAGCCTTTACTGCCTAGCGTCCCTTTTTAGGGACGCTCTTAAATTGCTATAAAATCCATAAAATTTTTAAAATCTACAAAAATGCAAGAAAAGGTAAACTGAAATATTGATCAAAGTAACATATGTATCAAATACAAATTGATTTACTTGTTAAAAATTTTGAAAACTTACTTTTTTGTTCTTGACATTGTGAACAATGAAATTCTTCACGAAGATCATAACAAAATGGTTACAGAACACACTTTATAACGATTATCTGCTGCCGTCTGCTAGTAACGAATTGAAACAATACTAAAGTAATAAATGAACACAATTATTGAGTTGAAATGTTTACTTTTGGGAAATTGAGACACAATTTTTGGACCGTCCCTAAAAAGGGACGCTAGGCATTAATGGGTTAAGGACGATTTTTTGTGGTCCCTTGAAAGTCGCTAAATAGAGAGCCAACTGTAGTTAATTTATATATCACTGACATTTTTGTTTCATTTCTAGACTCCTTTAATGACATTGAGCGGTCACACAGATGGAGTGAGCGGCATACAGTGGACTGACACAAGTGAAGTTAGCACCTGTGGTTTAGATTGCACTCTTAAGATTTGGGATGTTGAACTTGGTGGACTGAAAAGTCAACTGGTAATTATATTTTATACATTTGTGACACAAACGTAATTATCCTTTACGTATTAACTTTTGTGTCAGAAGATCACACGAAGATTGAACTGGTCAAGTTCAAAATTGGAAATATTCCAACATGGAGATCAGTGTTGAAATAAAATAAATAAATAAATAAATAAGTAACTATTTAATTCACATATGAATCCAAACTATTCATTTTCATCATTGCATGTTTCTTCATAAATATTTGAAAATATTAGCATTGAATTCAAGAACAATTAAAATGTTTATTTTTTAGCAAAAAGTTAATAAAGTTAGGGACAATGTTTGCAATTCTCAAACAGCATTAATATAAGATTTATAGTGTCAATACATATATAGCTATTTGTACAATTTAAACATTTTTTAATTCTTATTTGTTTATGTGAAATCAAGAGTGGGAAAATTTGAAATTTGGACTTGAACCCTCTTAACATGGAGATAAATAAAACTAATTTAATAAAGGCTGTAGCCGGTTTCTGTGATAAATCTGCCCTTGCACTTTTTTGACTTGCACTTGAGGGATCATTTTGGTGTTGAATAAAAATGATTTAGCCAAATTTTCTGCTCTTTATCCCAAACAACCTTTGAGTCTTCAAAAAAATGTTTTTTTTCGGTTTAATTTTTTTTCATAATAAAATTCAAAATTACTGAATGGTATTTTTTTTCCTTATTCTTAGGAGTAAAATACATGAAAAATTATTATATTCGTAATTTTAAAGCAAAAAGGCCAATTTTTGTGATTAGTATAAGTCCTTCAAAAAATTAATTTAAATAAAGTAATTGTCCAACAACTGAAAACCAAAGTTCTAAAAATTATTTTTTTTTTTAAACAAGGAGAAAAAAAAATAATGAGCTGAAGAGAAGCAGTTAATAGTTGCTAAGAGTAAAAGAAAGAAAAAAAAGTAGTAGTAATTGCCATTTCAGATTAATGAATGCATACAAATTCTTCTTCAATTAACATGAGAGAATCACAAGGCTAATCTTTTTAATGTTGGTTTAGTTTAAACATTTACTTCTAGAATTCAGTCACTGAGAGCGATGAAAAAGATAAGTGAACATACACACTTTGTACATTTTTAATTTCAGGAGCATTTGTTTGATTTTATCAACGCAACAGCACCAAATTTTTTAGTTTTCTTCAAATGGTAAAAATTAAATATTTCTTAGGACGGTACATGTCTATTTTTGCCATGGTAATTATAAGTGCACAAAAAAAAAAGAAAAAGATCCTGCTGTGATCTGTATAATGACATCCTATTAAATGAATTATATGCTTGTTAAAACTTTTTTTCTCTTCCAGAATGGTTCAAAAGCTTTTCTCGCCATTTCATATTCACCTATATCAAGACTAATTGTGTCAGGATCCTCTGATCGCCATGTTAGGTTGTGGGATTCTAGATCAAAAGGTATTTTTCTTTTTGCACTTCCTATATTCTGTGAAACCTCCCTAAAAAGACCACCCACTCGACCACAAAAAAAGTGGTGGTTTTCTGAATAGAGTAAAATGTAAAGCTATTGCATACCGCAAGTTATGAAATCAATTTAACATATTTCATATCCATATATATATATAAATGTATATTTTAAAGAACATTGAAGTTTTCTTCCATTTTTACCAATCTTTATTTCTAAACATTCTTTAATCATGCAATATACGGATAGCCCGGTTACGCCACCCAGAGACTGCAGTTTTGTCCTTCATATGGACACATCAGTCTGTAATCATGGTGGTAACACAATCGGGAAATCAGGGAATTCTCAGGGAAGTTTTATTTTCTGGAAAAAATCAGGGAATTTCCCCTTTATCAGGGAAAATTTTTTTTATCGCTTGTAATCACTCTAAGATCAGCCCCAGATCAGTCTGCCTATTCCCTTCGACCTTCAGCTAATATGCATTTTCTGCAAGTCACGCTGAAACGCCATTTTGTTTCCTATCGTGTTTCGCACTCTTCGTACTGAAGAGCGTTCGAGTTCAGCTGCGCAGTTCGTTCCTGAGCGCATTGCAACATAAAGCGAGCGATCATCCAATGTAGAGCCGAGCTGTCCTCTGTTTATCAAGTGACGTCATGGACTCGCTCCGTCGCTGGCTCGCCGGGCAGTTTGGCTGTCGTGTTGTGCTACCGCAGATTGAAGTTGTTGGCGTGGTTTTCGGTAGATTTCTACTCACGACAAGGTAAGTTTAAACTTTGAATTTTCATATTATTGTCGCTATTTGTTAATTAAACCTGTTTTCTTATAAAAATATTGGTTTTTTAAAATTTATTTTCAAATTCTTTTCAGAATTGGGAGCTACCACGTGCAAAAGCTGAAGTTTGCGATGTGCGCGATAATTTGATTTTCAAATGTTAAAAGTAAGTAGAATTTCTTTCTAAATTATCGCATTTTCGTGTACATTCCATTTAGATAGTTTGTTTTTTTTACATTTTATTTAATTTTCTGCTTTTTCATATTTGCAGTTGGTTTTCGCTCATGGACTCTGAGGTCTGCTGAAGCGTAATTATCCCGTCGTTTTCAGTGAATTTCTTCACCTCGTAAGGTAAGTTACTTTGAATTTTCATATTTATGCTGCAAGCAAAAACTGTTTTCTGATGAAAGATGAATTTTTTTAAAAAATTAATATTTTATTCATTTATTTATTTTTTGAGAGCTGAACTAAGTTTAAGAATTTTCAAAAAATTTGATTTGTATGCCTTTGAAAAACCTTGAAAAGTACTTCAAAAAAAAAAAAAATCATTTTCAAGTATTAAAGCCTAGAAAGAGTTTTAAAGGTTTCTGAGAGCTTGAATTATTTTAAAAGTTGTTGAATTTTTCATCAGTGCTATCTTTTGAACATGTGTTTGATATGCATATGCAGCCTTGCGGAAGTTGCTTCTGGTGTTTAGGATTTCAATCTTTTGCATCTTGTAAATCCTACTTTTATGTTTTAGACACTTTAAATTAGTTTGACATATGCTATTTAGGTTAGCTTTTTTGTGTCAATTTCAATAAAACATGAATTTTTTTTGTGGAAAATTGTACCTTGTGTTTGAGATTTCAATCTTTTTGTGCCTTGTAAATGTTTTAATATTTTAAACACTCGAATGTTAGTTTCACATGTGTTGTATAGGCAAATTTCATGTTTAATTTAACCGTTTACCCGCCAATGTTCCAAAAATGGAACATCATATTTAAGTGAAAATTTTCCCAAGAAATAACGTTAAAATAAACAAGTTTTTTTTAACACAGTTTAGTCTTATTTCAAAGTATTTTTTGATTTCCTGCTTGATTGTTTATATGTTTTCAATTATTTATTGCGATTTTTCAAAGATGAGTGTTTTTTTAGCTTTTTGCAACTTTTTCTTATAAAATTTACCAAAAATTGGTTTTTTCAGAAAATGTGATGATATTTATTATAGTTGTGAAAAATACTTCAATATATGATTTTAAAATGCTTGTAGAAATGTACAATGATATTTCCGAAAGGTGTACCCCTTCAAAATAGCATGTTCCAATTTTGGAACAATGGCGCTTTTAGGGAGTCAAATTTCCAAGAAGTAAATCGTTCGACTTCCAAGGGGAAATTTCATTTTTCGTAATATATGTTTCTTTTTTCTTTCTCATTTTGAATGTACTCTGATGTAGATGTTGGCAAAACCAAGTAAGTTTATATTTTGAAAGGATATGACGTTTCGTTAGCAAAGAAAATAATAACAGTCTTCTGTTTGACGGACTATATGGCTCCGAATCCACACCTGCTCGGACAGCTGCATTGTCACGTAATAATAAAAAATAATATTAGTGAGAGTTTTATTCTTCATATTTTAAATGCAGTTCAATAATTCGCTAGCTTTGTTTTCGGGCGAAAGGAAATTCTGTTTGACGTATACCAACTGTTCATAAATGTTAAAAAATGTCTACAAGATTTCTTACTGTAGAACAAGCTGTGGCTTATTTAGAGACATTGTCAGATTCGGATTTGTCAGATGTAGATATATGCCAATTACCCCCTGATGAACTAGGCAATATCACTGAGGAAGAATAGATGTTGACAGAGATGAAATCCTACAATTTTTTGGTTTGTTGCTATTGAGTGGGTACCATTCTGTTCCTTCTGAAGATATGTATTGGAGCAGTGCAAAAGATACATCTGTGCCAATTGTACTAATAGTTATGCCTCAAAATCGTTTTCGAAAAATAAAAAACAACTTTCATTTGATGGACAACCATGAATTAAAACAAAATGACAAACTAAGAAAAGTTTTCCTTATTTACGAAGAATTGTGTAAAAACCCTCAACAATTTGGTGTATTTCATGAAAAATTAAGCATAGATGAATCTATGGTTCCCTACTACGGTCGGCATTCATGTAAAATGTTTATTAGATGAAAACATATAAGATTCGGCTTCAAAATTTGGATGCTGTGCTCTTCAAGTGGATACCCATATTCCATGGAGATTTATTCAGGCAAAAAAGAAGGATCCCCTGATGTGCAATTAGGATCCAGAGTTGTAAATGATCTATTATCAGTTTTGACTGACACGTCGAAGCATGAAGTATACTTTGATAACTTTTTTACATCATATGACTTAATTTCTCAGCTATCAAAAAAAAAAGTGTACGAGCAACAGGAACAATTCGTGAAAACCGAACTGGCCATTGTCCACGGAAATCCAAAAAAGCCCTTTCTAAAGAAGATCGCGGAAATTTTGACTATCGATCTGATGGATTAGTGTACATGTGCAGCTGGAAAGATAATGCAGTGGTTACAGTAGCATCTAATTGTTATACACATGAGCCACTTGCATCTGTAAAATGTTACTCAAATGCGCAGAAATGCAAGATAGATGTGCCACAACCTCATCTTATCAAGAGATACAATGAAGAAATGGGGGGTGTGGACGTCTTGGATAAACTTTTAGGGAGCTACAGACCTTATTTGAGGAGTAAAAAATGGTGGTGGAATCTTTTTAGTAATGCGCTGAATATTTCAGTTGTAGCTAGTTGGTTACTTTATTGTGATTTACACGAAGTCAAGATGAAGCATTTAGAGTTCCGAAGAGAAATAACAACTCACCTCCTAAGAAGAAAAGTACGAGTGGAAAGTCCTCCAGGGCCTCGTTGTCATTTACATAAACGGTCCAGAATGTCTGACGGACATTATATTGTATCTGCATCCCAAGGACGTTGCGCGGTGTGCAAAAAAATACGACTATGAAATGTTTCCATTGCGACAAACGACTTTACCAGCAACGCTTCCTTTCATATGATGGGCATTAGATATTTCTGTATTGGATTTTCTGAATTCTGATATGTACACAAATGCAATTTCAAATATTATTTTTTCCGCAATAAAGTATGCTAAGATAAAAACCGCATTCAAAACCTCTTAGTTTAAAAAAATTCTCTGAAAAAAAAAAACTTCATGCAAAACGCCAATGTTCCAAAAATGGAACACACTGAAAATCATAGTAAAAAATTTTTTTCTGGAAATTTTATTTTATTTCTGTATTTACTAGACATAAATAGACATAATTTCAAAAAATTACTCAAATTTGATCATCCGTCAATAGTTCGGCGGTTAAACGGTTAAGCAAATAAAATTGATTTTTGAGAAATATGCCAACACTGAACATGGTTCATGAAAGTTCACTTCTCGTGTTTGAGATTTCAATTACTTTGCATCGTGTAAATATTTTTATATTTTGGGCAATTGGTTAAGAGTGCGTAGGGTTTCAGAAATGGGGGTACCACTGTACCAGGAGGTTAAATTACGCTTGGAAAGGCTCCCATACTTGCTCGCCGACAGAAATTTTTCAAATATTGTGAATAAAAAAGCATTTTTAAAGCGTATGAAGTAAGAAATAACCTAAAAATGTAAAATTTTACCGACTTTCGTATCTACTTTCATTTCTATGCTAATGGGGGTACCAAGGTACCCCTAGTGACCCCTGTGAGCATGCCTTTTTTTCCTTATGTATGCTACCTTAGACCTAGAGATGAACCAAATACCATAATTTGCGAAATACTGAATAATTGTTTCAAAATTTAAACTATAATGTTTGAATATTACACCACTCTAAAATGGAACATGTTTATCTATTTTGAGAGATGTGAATCTGCATTTCCCTTTAAATAGTAAAGTTAATCACTCAAGGAATGATTTTTAATTTAAAATAAATCATTCCAAGAGCAAAAGCAAATTAATACAGTCAATGTCTAATGTGGTTTATGTTTCTCTGCAATCCTACTTAAATGGATGCTAAATTTCTTTTTGGGTATGTGATTTGTATCTGATAACTGGTAATCATGGTATTTATTATACTGTCATAAAGGTCTTGCATTTCCTTAACTAACCTTAACTACAAGCACAATCCCAAGTTGCTTAAACTGTCATTAACAAGTTACAATTTATCTGTTATGATAAACTCTTTGGTAACTGATAAAAAATTGTATTGTCACTAAAATTGAGAAAGAAAATTCAAACATTGCCAGATATTTTTATTTTTCTTCTAAGAGCAAAGGATTATAAAACTTCTCTTACCGTGACTAATTTAATTAGGTTTTTTTTAAAGCTAATTCATATGGTATAAAACTTAAGAAATTAAAGATCTGTAAAATTTATTTTCCAAGTGTTTACCTTTTTTTAAGCTACATATTTAATAAAACAAGCAGTTAATAACAAGTTTGTTTATTTACTTCATGTATTTGTTATTGCATTCTGGTACCTGTGTCATATTTAAAAGAGTTTGTAATAGTAAGGCAAATGTCACTTGTCATAAGATTTAAGAAGAAATGAAAAGCAACAAAATTTATAGTTAGCATCTGAGTGTTTCCTTGTATTTAAATTACTTTCAATGTGATAAAATAAAAAAAGTTATAGTGTGAATTTTGTGCTGTGGCACAAAATTGTAACTTTCATTCAATGTAAAAAAAAAAGTTTCTTTACCAATTTTTGAACATTTGAATTTGTTTACTATTTGATGTCCGTATGTATGTGCATATGTATCTCGCATGACTCAAAAACGATATGTCCTAGAAAGTTGAAATTTGGTACGTAGACTTCTAGTGGGATCTACTTGTGCACCTCTCCTTTTGGTTGCATTCGGATGTTCCTAAGGGGGTCTTTTACACCTTTTTGGATGGACATCGTTGTTAATGTCAATGCAAACTCAACTGGTGCTATAATTTGGCAAACGCTTGGACATGTTACCAAGCTTTTGGTCGCCAATTTTTTTTGCCAGCTTGGCAACCCAAATTTTTTTTCTAAATTTGTTCTCATTTTGGCCACTATTGGCAATATTTAGAGAGTTAACCATTGAGTCACATTTTAAATGTCCAATATTGAGAAAATAACTTGTATAAATAGTTTTTTTTTCTTCAGTTCGCAACAAACTTGGGGCACAAATATTTAAAGTTTCTTTGCTTACTCCAAGGGATCTATAACTAGTCTTAAATAATTGGTGTAAAAGGAAGGCATGTGATGCTCATCAGCTCGTTTTCTTTTCTTTTTTGCTCGTCAGGTTTTGACTAACTACAGGCATTTTTATATTTTAGTTTTGTATGTAAAACTTTTTGGTTCAAGATGTCTTTTTATTATGTTGCGATGCTGACTAGAAATTTTTACATTTACTTGGCATATTTTGGTATGACCTAATCCAGATATTTTTTGCTACTATCATTTTGTAATACATTTCACTTTTGGCTTTTATTTGTTTTTAGCTATTCAGTTATTTATTTTTTATTTCTTTTTAGAATACTTATATAAAGGGAAAAGATGCCTAAATGTCATTTTCAAGAGCAGTGGTGCCAAAAATTTCCATGGATACAGCGAGTGCCAGGTCAAACGGATAAAGCCTACTGTAAGCAGTGTTTTATCAGTTTCAGTCTAAGCAACATGGGTCATACTGCTGTAAAAAGCCATATGAATGGGAAAAAGCACATTCAAAAGGAATCAAGTTTATCCATCTCATCAGAATTGGGAAATTTTTTGACATCTGCAAAATCTAATGCAGTTACACCTGATCCTGTACCCAATGCACCTGATCCTGCCCAAGATATTACGTTGGTGTCTGCTACAGCTTCTGTGGTGCAAGGGACTAAAACTCAACCAAGTACCACATTAGATAAGTTTGTGCTGAAGGATAATGTTACCACTTCTGAAATCATGTGGTGCATCCAAACTATTCTCACTCATACATCATTGCGAAGTGCTGAAAAAGATGTAAAGTTGTTCTCCAATATGTTTCCTGACAGTGCTATTGCTAAAAGTATGCAACTGTCCAGAGTAAAGATGGCATATATTATAGTACATGGACTTTCTCCTCTATTTGAGAGGAGCCTACTGGATAATGTAACAGTTTTGGATCATGTTGTGATTGGTTTTGACGAGTGTTTGAACAAAATCACCCAAAAGCAGCAAATGGACTTAAACGTGAGATTTTGGGACCCTAAGTAAAATCTAGTGAAAACCTCTTATTTAACCTCTGTTTTTTTGGGAAGGAGTTGTGCTTCAGATTTGCTAGAAGCCTTTCTTTCGGCAGTTAAGCCTTTTCATTTGAAAAGTATTGTGCAAATTTCCATAGATGGCCCAAACACAAATTTAAAATTTTTCAAAGAGCTTCAGAGACACATTCTTGAACAAAATCCGGATGATCCTGAGATGCTGTCAATTGGATCATGTGGATTACATGTTTTAAACAATGCCTTTAAAGCAGGTTCAAAGGCCAGTGGTTGGTCTATATTTGAATTTCTGAGATCACTGTACTATGTATTCAAAGACTCTCCTGCAAGGAGGGCGCGGTATTTTGCTTTAACGGAATCTAGTTTATTCCCGAAGAAATTCTGCAGTGTCAGGTGGCTAGAGAACTCTCCCGTTGCAGCACGGGCATTAGAAATGCTGCCGCATTTACAGACTTTTGTCACAAATTTGGAAAAGGAGAAAAATGAACCAAGTAGCAGAAGCTATTGTGTTATAAAAGAGAGCTTAAAGGACGAGCTATTATCTGCGAAGATATGTTTCTTCAAGATTATTGCAGATGAAGTGGAAGGTTTCCTAAGAGAATATCAGTCGGATAGTCCATTAATTCCGTTCTTGTTTTCGGACTTAACGGCATTGGTCAAAAGTCTAATGGAACGATTCATTTTAAAGAGCACACTTAAAAAAAATGGAGATGTTATGAGCATTGACATTAACAATCAAGAAAATTACATTGCTGCAAAAAGCATTGACTTAGGTATCTCTACTTTAGCAATAACTAAAAAGGCTAAAGTTTCGGAAACAGAAATTAATAAATTCAGAGGTCAATGTAGAAAATTTCTGATTGCTTGTATTTCTAAAGTGCTTGAATGTTCTCCCTTGAAGTACCCCCTTACAAAAGCTGCTTCTTGTTTCGACCCTTCTGTAGCTTCAAATGAAAGCATATTTTCAACAAGATTGGGAAAGCTTCTTCTCATTCTACTTGAAAAAAAGTGGATCACTCCATTTGAAGCAGAAACTACAAAAAAGCAGTTGAAAGATATTTGCAGTAGATCAAGTGTAATCGAAGTTTGTAAAAATTACAGACGTTATGGTCCTGAGAAAGAGCGAATCGACACATTTTGGTTCAATGTTTTAAGCGTTGAAGGCTGTCCCAAAGAGTCATTAAAAGTATTAAAATTGGTGATGATATTTTCACATGGAAATGCCAACATTGAAAGAGGTTTCTCTGTGAACAGTGACTGCCTGTGGGAAAATATGAAAGAGGATTCTGTGATTGCAAGAAGGAGAGTATATGACTATGTTACTATGAAAGGTGGATTGTCCGAGATGCAGGTTACCCGTGAAATGTTGCATGCTGCCCGCAAGAGCCAGATACTCGGAAGCTCAAGAAGCTCAGCGCAAAGAAGAAACAAATCAACAGGCATTGTTAAAAAGGAAGAGAGAGGCCACCAATCTAATAAAAGAACTGGAATCAAAAAAAGCAAAACTGTTGATGCAGGCGGAAAAAGAAAGACTTCAAATCGAAGAAGAAATTTCTGCACTAAAAATTGTTCAAAAGAAATAGCTGTTTTTTTTTTTTTTGTATTATTTCTCATATCCATTAAAAGATTATTTTTTCCATTTTGAAACTGATCAATTATCATATAAAGTCTTGTTATTTTGGTATGTTAAAATCTTGTTTATTTTAAAATTTTGCAAAATAATATTTGATGAAAATATAAGTAGGTTACTTTAGTGCTGAAAATCTTCTGAATGTGATGTTAAAATTTAGAACACAAAATTTACAAAACTTAAAATGAACCTTTTTTCTATCTTTTTAAAAATAGTTCTGACAGTTCAACTATTAGCTTCAGTCCACTGTTTTTTGCTCACTAACTCAGTTTTCTCATCTAGAGGGGTTGTTTGAAACATTTAGAAGTTCTTTGCAAATGTTATGCATGTTAATGTTGTTTTAACCTTGAAATACGTGTGATAGTCGCGATTGTAAAATCAGGGAAATTTTTGGAGCTCAATCAGGGAATTATCAGGGAACTTTTTTTCTAGGTTTTTGTTACCACCATGGTAATAGACAGTTCAATGAGATATATTCCAGACTGATGACTCCATAACAAGGACAAAGCTGCTGTCTCTGGGTGGCATAACCGGGCTGTTGGTATTTTCAAGTAGATTGATAGGTCAATGTTCAAAATTTTTACCAAGGCTATATAATTTGTTGTTTTGTTAAATAGAATGAAACCTCTCAAACTGGCTACCTTTGTTTAGCAGCTGGTTTCCCAGAGCACGAAATTTTTGGCTTATTCTTATAAATGTTAAATCAGCCCTTAAGAGCGGCCACTCAAACCCTTCTGAGTGCCAGGGTAGTAGCGAGTCTGGGCTCCAAAATAGACTGGCGACTACTCTACCATTTCAGTTATCTTTTTGACCTGTATCCTTTCATTAAGTGAACAGGTAGGTGTTCTCTGTGTTTTTGTAGTGCTGGGTTTTTTTGTGTGTGTTTGGGGGATTGACCATTTTAGTAATCTATGAGGACTGATATATTTTTCAAAGAAAGAAAACAATATTTAGCTTTAGGGTAGATTTAAATTTTGACATTTTTATTTGTTGATTCATGATTGTAAAAAAAAAAAAAAAAAAAAAAAATTAATTGTGATCTTTAGGGGTTTTTTTTGGATTTAGATGAAGTTTTTAACATTATTTGTGATAAATAAAAATTGGTTTTCAAAGGAGCAAATTTTAGAGAAAATTGATGATATCATCCCTAATTCGACAGCCATAGCTGCTGACTCAATTCAGGATTTACTTTAGGGGCATTCCAAGGTATTTGGCTGTTACGGACTCTACACTTCATAAGGATGTTTTAGCCTCCTACTCATGATTAGTGCAAATAGTAAAATTAAACTTTTTGTAAATGATTAGTCCTATGTGTAGTTATGTCATAACATTGAAAAAAGTTTAGATTTGTGTTGAATTTCTAAAGATATAGGAAGATATATAGCATGTTACGGACTCTACACTAAAAAGACATGGAAATTTTTGCTTAAACTATCTTCAAATTTTCTGTGAAAGTAATAACTACTCTTACCTAATGAAGGTTTTCCACTAAGTCTCAGTTTATCTATAATACATTTAAGCACCAAAATATTTTTTAAAAAGGTAAAAAATATTTTTTACAGAATTATTTACTGAAGAACTGCACGATTATGAACATGTTACGGACTCTACATATTTGTCCAGGGTTCGTACGCTCCGGGAATTCCGGGAAAACCGGGAATTGTCAGGGAAAATGACACTGTCAAAAATGTCAGGGAAAAGTCAGGGAGTTTTCAAATTTTGTCCTCCAAAAATTTTTTTTTTTCCATTTTTTTTTCCCAAGGAATTAACTACCATGAGATCTAGTCTTCGTTTTTATTGTGATTTCACGAAAAAAAATTGTAAATTTTTATCTAAACCGACATTTGCACTTAAAAACTGCGATCGAGAAATGAACGTTTTTTTTTTTTTTTTTTTTTTCACAACGAAAAATGCGCCAAAAGATCGAAGATTTTCTTGCATGGAGTCAGTGAGGGGAACGCATTTCTTTCTACTGCCTAAAGTTTTAGATGGGTTGCCACTACATTCTATTCGGTTCAGGGTTCGTACGCTCCGGGAAAACTTGGAATTATCATGGAAAATGACATAGTCAAAAATGTCAGGGAATTTTCCAAATGTGTCCCCAAAATTTTTCTTTTCCCAATTTTTTCCCAGGGAATTTGGTTTTATGAGATCTAATCTTCATTTTTATCGATGTATTTAAAAAAAATTGTAGCAATTTTAAAGCAATGAAAAAAGTGGCGACCCAAAAAATCTTCAGCAGTCGCCATTTTTGGTTCTCAATAGTTCCCAAGGGAAAAAAAATCAGGTGAACAGCAATTATGTACAAACTCAAAAGGAGAGAAGACAATTTACTGCTTCGGAAGCACAACCTGTAGATGGGAAGATCGATCGGGGAAAATAGGTTTTTTTTTTTTTTTGATCGGAAAATCATTTCAGCTACGTGTGAAACGCAGTCGCCATCTTTGGTCATTCACAAGATGGATGTAGATACGATCCTAAAATGCCTAAGTTTCCAAAAACAAAGCAGAATTGGATGTTTTCTTTAATTGAAAACTGATGAAAATAACAAAAAATGGTCTACAAATTGTTTTTCTATTGTTATTTAAAATAATTTTCTTGAGAAATAAAAAATTTTGTTCTTAAAACTTAATCTTATCCTCACTGCCTCGGACGCAAATGTGATAAAAACTTTTCAATGAATTGTAGTTTCATGAAGATTAATTATTTTTTAATTGTCTTCATGCGACAAATTAAAAAAGTTATTTCTTATTTTTGGGCATAGCCGCCATATTTGGTCATTCCCAAGATGGAAGTACACAAGACTTTTTAAGTGCCTAAGTTCCCGAAAACGGCATTGGATGTTAATTGCAATGCAAACTATTGAAAACAACACAAATTGTGCCTTTTTTTTCCGGATAATTTGTAATGATTTTCTGGAAAAATGCAAAATTTAATCTTTATAACATTTTTTTGTTTTAATTGATTTAGACTCTTATGTGCTAAATACTGACTATTTTGCTTTTATTGTATCATTTTAAGGATTATTAATTATTTATTACTACTTTTATACTACAAATCCAAAAATCTACATATTATTTTAAATTTTTCACTTTGTCGCCATATTTGATCATTTGCACAATGGAAATAGACTTAAACTTCCAGAAACAGAATTGGATGTTTATATCAATGAGTAACATTGAAAATAACATTAAAATGTGCAAAAAGTTGTGAATTTTTGAAAATTAACTGATACTTTCTGGAAAAGAAAATTTGAAATTTTAATGTAAGCGTCCTTTAATATGTGAAAAAAAAAAAGATTATTGGCATTGGCCTATGATCGGCGGATGTTGATTTTTGTTACTATGCATTACATGGTATGCAAATTGATGCAACAAGTTAACCATATTTATACTAAAATTTAGCTTTGCATTTTGCTCAATATGTTTTGTGTAACCTACTTATAAGAAAATAAAAAGTATTGTAAACCAAAAGCGGATGCTAAAAGGTTGCTGCAGGACTACAGCAAAACGCTATAATATTACGCGTGACATCAAAAAAAACCCTAAAATAAGTTGAAAGTACTCTGTTTTCAACAAATAGTAAACAAATTAAAACAATTTTGAACAAAATGTTTAAAAAAAACTTAAAATTTTGACAGAGAAAACAAAGGAAAAAAATCTAAGTTTTTTTTTTTTTTTTTTTTTTTTTTTTAATCTAAGGGGAGAAGTTTCAGTTCTTCTGCATTGCTACTTTAAACAGTTTTAATTATTTTGAAAATATTACTATTTAAACTTAAATTTTTAATGATGCGAGTAACCTGGAATTTTCTAAAAAACAACCTGGAAAACCTGGAAAAGTCAGGGAACTTTTTTTAACCAAAAGTGTATGAACCCTGTTGTCACGTTCGAGTATTGTTTGAATTATTGTTTATAGAGTGTAAACAACAACAATACTACCTCATTGTTCAATAGTTACAATGATAGAATCAACTGTTATGACTATTTCTTCATCATATAAGTGAAAGGTGCCCACCTGAGGGGGGGGGGGGCATGCCGCAGACTGTGCCATTGAAGTTTTTTAGGGGGTGTTTTGAGGGTTATTTTTCTCATTTTTGGGGAGAGGTTTTTGATATTATGAGGGAGGGGGGTTTTGGGATATTTAGGGGAGGTGCACCCAAGCTCTAGGGGTGGGGGGGGGGGGGGGGCAGATTGATGGTGGCCTCTTGTTGGAACAGACCAAGTGATATGTTGATTTCTTCAGTCTTGAATTTGATATTAGAAAAGATAGATTTTAATGCAAATTTCACTAACAATTCAACTTTTATAGTAGAACCTTGGTTATCTGAAGTGATCAATTCCCGACCATCTTCGGTAAGTCGAAATTTCTGGATAACTTTTTTTTTTGGGGGGGGGGGACATGTTAGGAAGAAGATGTTTTTATGCCAATACTTTTTAAATTGCTTTTTTAAAGTTAAGTTAAATTTTCTGTTAATTCAATTTAAAAAGGCAACATTTTTTGCTTCAGGAATCACATATATTTTTAAGCAACAAAATTTTGTTCATTTCCGGTTTAAATAATTGCATTTAATTAATTCAATGTATGATCAGTCTCAGTCATGTATGGCACGAAAGATCTTATATTTTTGTTTAATGGCCCTAATATTAATGTACTACATGGCATCTGACTTCCTTACTTTGTTCCTTTATTTTAAAGTGAAAGTGATTTTTTTCTAATTTTTTGTACAATATATACTCGTATTTTATACTGGAAATTTTTCAAATGTCACACTGGAAATATACTGAAATTCGGGATCACCAGATCAGTCAACATCCCATAAGATAATAGGGTAAATTGGGACTCGTTAGACCGGCCTTGATAATTTTAATATCTTTTTTTTTTTTTTAAATTTACGACCAACAAAAAGTAGCGCCTATAGCTCTACAATTCCTATAATGAAATCATATTGTAGTTGTTTTGAACAAATTTCAGAAACTGTTATTTTGGCAGTGCTACTTTTAATTGATTAACTCTCATAACTAAGCAACTTTATTTTTTTAAATGGTTTTCATGAAGAATGAAGCAATAAATTGAATTCCTCTCCTAAAATAAGTTTTTTTAGTTATAAAGTATTAGCAGTTTATTTTTTGTTGTAGGGAAAAAATCAGGACAACTTTTTTTAGACCAAGTACCTGGGGTATGTTGCTTCACTTTTAGAAAACACACAAAAACTTTTAGAACAATTAAAAAAGCAATACTCCAGTATTAGCAATAGTGAAGTTGCTAAAAACACAAATTGTGCTGATTGTTGAAAAAGTAACAGATGTTGGTAAATTTTAATTATATTGATCTTTAACTTTGGTTTTTGATTATAATCATAAAACATTTGTTTGGTACAAATGTTGGATAATATTTAACATTAAAATTGTAATAGAAGTTGGTTTTGTAATGTGGGGACCCCGGGACTGTGGCAGGTTGGTTCACTTCACAAAGTTTTCTTAAAGTATTAATGGGGAAAAAGGTAATGAATTGAAAATTTTCTGGGGTGGTGAGAAATATTTAACTCATGGTAGAAAATAAAACTACAAATTGAAATTTATGATGAGATAAAAAAAAAGAAGAAAAGTAGAGAGCCAGACCAATGTGCTCTGACTACCCCTATACACTTACTTGTTCAGTCAAAATTCTTCTGAAAGTCCAAGTTTTTTTTAAAGTATAAGTTGTAATTTCCTTTAAAGGGCTACTTATTTTTTTTTTTTTTCTTGTGCAGGCTGTTCAAACATTTTGGTAAAGAAAGAGCTGTGTTGAAACGGTTGCCAAATGTAGAGTCCGTAACGTTTTGTAGAGTCCGTAACCAAATTTAGAAAATTAATTAAAAATACCGAATTTAAATAATCATGAAACTTATTTTAGAATATTGTAACACCATAGGTGAAGTTAGAAAACATTCAGTTTAGTGATATAAAATGCATAAATGAAAATTTTAACAAAACTTTTCTTCTAATTATTGTTACGGACTCTACAATCACCATTTTCACAACTTATAATTTTTTAACGAATGCACTTTTTCATTAAAATTATTATATGTAGTAGAGATAATCCTTTACTTTATTTGTCCCAAGCACCAGTTTTGGCTTGAAATTCGGTTCAAGTCACTATTGAAGAAAAATTCAATGTAGAGTCCGTAACGTTAAAAGTTGTATTTTTGATGTTTTGATTGCGGTTACATGATTAATATGAAGTAAATGAAGAAAAAAATATGACATGTGTGTCCTTTGGAATGTGCTTTTTTAATATATATAAAAATTTTAACCTTTTAACAAGTTTTGTTACAGACACCCCTATGTCACAAATACCTTGGAATGCCCCTTTAACAAGTTAAAATTAAATTTGAAAAGAAAAAGCAGTTTCTGTAAAATACAGATGTAAACATACAGTTGTGAACAAATGCAAACTTCTTTTTGAAAAAAAAAAAGAGAGAGAAATCTTGGAAAAAAAAAACTTTTTTACTCTTTAATTTCTTAAAAAATCATTTTAAAGTGTTGAATTATAACATTAGTTGTCTTGTGCGAGTTCAATAACGAAAACCCTTAAGAGCAGTCACCACCCCCTCTGAGCAGCCACATTTTCACGGAACGGCCACTCGGAGAGGTTTTGTTGTATTTATTATTGTTACATTCATGTCGGATTTTGTTCCTTTCGTTGCATTCAATTATTAATGAATTTTATTTTCTTTAGATGGTGCCCTGGTTAAATCTTCATTTTCCTCTCATAATTTATGGGTAACATCTGTAAAATGGTCACCATCTGATGAATACCAGTTCATATCAGGATCTATGGATTCTCTGGTCAAATTATGGGACACAAGAAGGTTGGTTTTTCAAGTGTTTATTTTTATTCCAGGTTGTCCTTTTTTCGATTCTTTACTTGAGTTTAACTTTTTTTGTGCAAGGAAAAGATATTATTCAAAAAGTTGAAAATAAGTATATAATAATATTGAAAATAAGTAAATAGTTTCACAAAATTAAAAAAAAAAGATCTAAATATTTAGTCTTTGAGAGGAAAAAAACAGTGTGAAATGTGGTTATTTATCCAGAATAATAAGGAAAATTTACGCATTATAATGGAGCATCAATTTTAAAAATCACGTAACAAGCCTCGATTTTTACAACAGGATTTAAAACCAACATTTAAAGTTAACCTAATTCCTTATTTGCTTGAGCTATTGCTTTGCAATTTTGATTTATGAGTTCTTGATGCCTTATTGCAGTCTTGGGTTGGGTTTACGGATTTCTAGATTCCACTATCAACTATCCGGAAAATTCGCGAATCTAGTTTAGGATAACCCTTTGAAGTTTGTTTTTGTAAACCTTTTCCCAAGTTATAGATAAGTAATATGGTGTTTTTTAAGAAACCGCTCATATTCTTTTAGGTATTTCAAAGGAATGCTGAGTTTTTCAAAAATTGCCAAAAATGCGTATTTTTTTAAAATGGCGGGAAAATCGGCAAAATGTTGCCGGTTTTTTGGTTCCCTGGTAAAAGATTCTGCACTGTAGTACATATTAGTTTTTTATTACAACACTGTAGTGGTTCAGGGGAGATGAGAGGACATGTCAACCTAGTCGTAAAAAAGGGCCTTGTCCTTTGGAGGTCTGGTTAGGGATCAAAGTAGCATTAGTTTTATAAGTTTTATGTAGGGGGGGGGGGCTTTGTTCTTGGCCGTTTTGAAGTAGTTAAAAAAAAAAGATGATTAAACAACGCATGAATTGCCCAAATTTGCAAAAAACTACAGACATGTGAATCGGATTTGCATTTTATGTGTTGTTTAATTTATCTTAATTTTCATCTCTAGGATATTTGTTTTTTACTTTCTTCTATGTTTAATACATAGAAGAAAGTATTGGTTTAATGCAAATTTTCGAATTTTGACGGATTTGAACGTTTTGAGGTGTGCCGAGTCTATTTCGACCATTTTTGGAAAATATCTGTGTGTAACCGGTTTTTTGTGGCCGCTCTACAGCAAAAACTACCGCATGAAATCCCACAAAATTTGGTGCCCCTATGTGAACTTGTGCCCATTGGTTTTTGGCACGAATTCCTCCAAGGGGGTGGAGCAATAGAACATTTTTTGAGTTATGAGTGCCTGTATTCCCCATGAAGTAACTGGCAGAATCAAACAAAATTTGGTCCATATGTTGCCCTTAACCTTAACGTGTACAGGTGCTGATTCAATTTTATTGTCAATAGCTCAAAAAGGGGCTCAGTAATAGAACGTTTTTTGTAGTCACTTGTGACTGCTATATCTCAAGAAATAATGAACAGAATCAAACAAAATTTTATCGACAAGTAGCCCTTAGAGGGTACAAGAGCTGATTTTATTTTGGCGTCAAGAGCTGAAAAGGGGGGTGGTGCAATCAAATGTTCTTTTTCATTGCGAGTGCTATATCTCAAAAAGTAATGCTGCGTTCTGGATGAAATTTGGAACAAATGTGAGCATATATGTAAACAAGAGTTGGTTCAATTTTAGCGCCAATCGCTCCGAGAGGTGCTCATTACTTTTTTTTTTTGAGAATTAAAATAGCTTTATTAATGCAACAATAAGAAATATAAATCTAATAGACTGTTTGCATATTTCTTGTGATTTTCATTGTATGGGAAATATTATTTCAATTATTTAAAATTTTTAACTGTTGCCATCTTATGTTTCTTAACAAATAAAATATTCGTAAGTAATTCAAGTAAGGCTTTTAAAATAACTTTCAATTTTCGCTCTTTACTTTTGCGATAATTCGGAAATTGGGTCGATCCTCAAGTCTTTTGTGTGCAAAATTTTATTTTTTCTGGGAATATTGCTTTCTCAAACATGGGGAGGGGTTAGAATTCATAAGAAATATATAGAAGAAAGTTTTGTGACGGCCACAACATAATAGTTTATTTCTGCAACAGAGCTCGTCTCCCTCTCCCCTTCCTGAAATGCCATATATAGTTAAATATGAAAATAGATAAATACAATAAAGTTTTGATGGGTAGTATTCTTCTTGATTGAGTAGTGTATTTCAAGTATGTTTAATTTGTTTGTGTATCTAAAATCTTGTTCCACTTGTGGTGTGAGCTTGCCCATCGAAATGCTTATTCACTAATGACAAATAAAATGAAGTGTTTCAACTTGAATTAAATCAAATTTTTTCATTTCTTTTTAGTCCGAAAGCACCTCTATTTGATATTTCTGGCCATGAAGACAAAGTGCTTTCTGTTGACTGGTCTTCCAAAGATCTTATTGTTAGTGGAGGAGCTGATAACCATGTTAAGTTGTATAAATTTAAAGTAAGTAATTTTAAGTTTACTCAGTAACCTCTTGGTATCAGCCTTTGTACACTGCACTGTCTATTTACCTACAGTTACCAACTTACCTAAAGTGTAAAGTAAAAGATTTTAAAACTGTCCTAGCCAAATAAATGTAATAAAGTACACAATGTTAAAATGAAAAATCTCAAGGCTGACACAGGTCCAAAAATTGAGATTTTCAGTTTATTAGTGCATTAAATATAGAAGTCTATTCCGCATCCAGCCATGTAAACCTAATTCTTTATAAACCTTTGTAATTATTTGCCAACGTTAAAAGAGTGCTTCCCATCTTTTGCATCCACCGTGCAACAGTTTTTCCTCCCTCCTGTAAAGTTGCGATTATGTGACTTTCGTTATGCTGGCGCTGAGGTACAGAAATTAGAAAAACTTATAATTTCTAAGTACAGTAAACTCCTGATTACCCATGGGGTGGATTATCTGCGACCTTTCACACCTTCATTTTTTCGACAATGATTAACTGAACAAATGAATCTATTTTTTCAATGACATCAAAGCTTCCATGGTCATCGAAACCTGATTACTTTAAACCTGAGTTTTAGATTGACACTACTTACAACTACACTACTTATTAATTTCTAGATCTACACGACTTACATGAGTAATTGAGTGACCAGACCAGTCTTCTCCCATCCCCTATGAATTTTTGATGTAACCTAGCTTGATCTGTTCAAGTTAGACTTTTAGCAATATTTGCTCGCGTATGTGTGTAATCTATTTGCAATAATGGGCGATTCTTCTTTAACTTTTACTTAGATTATTTGTACATGTTATCATTTTAGCTATTGTTTGAATGTATGCAAATTTACCTTATAATTACCTTATATTTACCTTTCTAAAGATGTTGTATACACTAGTATCGTTTTTTACTTATTCTGCGAATTATCCGCGATTACCGTGCCACCATGTTCCAAGGATAATCAGGAGATGCATGCGATGCTGCTGCTTCTTTCCTCTGCACCAAAAAATTAGCTTTTTTTAATTGGTCAAAGCACTGCTGAAATTCGTAATTCTTTAACTGTTGAAATTTTTATTTTGCAAAATATAAATTGTTAAATTTGAAACAAAAAACAGGAACCCTGGTTATAAAACTTTTATTGAATGTTTTTTTTTTATTAAAATGATATTCAAAAGGATAAAACATCTTTTAGGATTTTAAGTTTTGAGTAAATTCATTTAAAGATAAGTTCATTGAAAAGTTTTTCTAAATCATGCTGTAAAACAGAACCTACCAGGGCTACTAGAATTATAGGCAGAGGAGAATTTCACCTACTATTTATACTGGTTAGCTCAATTTTTTTAATTTTGCCACTTACATTCCTTTGCTTCTCACTGCCATTTCTTTACTGAATTAATGTGAAAGGATTCTTATTGAAAATCTTTTTAAAAGTCATTAACAAATGCAAACCTAAGTTTATCTCTACACTTAGTTGTTGGATTGAAAACTGAAAAATCCCCATGGGGGGAGGGGGGATTGAAACCAACAGGCATTGGACATATTTGGCACATTATTGACCAAAACATCTCCTCTGGAAGGTGAATTCTGCTACATGTTAGCCCAGTAATTAAAGGTTACTTGTCACAACAAATTACGGGTAAGCTAAATTTTTGCTGGATGTTAGTACTTAAAGTATGCACTAAAAAAACACCAAGTTCCAACCCCCACCCCTCTTGCTTCCTCTCCCCACCCCCTTCCAAAACATTGCCAGAGCAGTACTATGATTATACGCTTTTCGTGTCACAACTAATGTGGGGAACTCTGATTTTTTTTCAAGATGTTAGTATGCTTTTTTTAGTATATACTTTGCAGATTAAGTCCTAACCCCTCTTGCTCCTTTAACCCTTCGGAAATATTGCAAGACCGGTACTATGATTATATGCTTACAGCTCAAAGATTAATGATATTACCAAGGTATTCCTTTTTTTTTATTTCATTCCTAACAACATGGTAAACCAGTGATGCCTAACCTATGGCTGCAAAGCTGATCAGTGTGGCCCGTTGTTTTGTGAAATGTTACAACTCAAAGAGCACGTTTAGTGACAATGTTACAAATTTGCAGCCGAATATTTAGAAATTGGTTTGTGCAAAAAAGCTGCACTTAACAAAACAAGCACCAAGTAATGATAACAAAAATTGGTTTGCAGTTTTCTTTCCTTTTATGTATTTTCCCATGTCATTTAGAAAAGAGAATATTTTGAAATTCTATATATGCTCCAGCCCGTGAGAACAATTTTAGTATGATCTGCGGCCCTTGGAAAGAAAAAAAAATCCACTGGAGATCACTTATAAACTAATTATGCTACACACACTTTTTATGTAGATAGCTGTTACACTGTTTTACTAACTTAATCGTATACAGAAAACTCACTAAGAGAACAAAATGTAACTTCAACAAATTATAGCTTTTTATCATTACGTCTTGGGAAGAAATGTTTGAACAAAACTTATAGATGATAATATAATGATAGCCATTTAGTTGAATTCGAACTGCAATGTAATGACATTCACTTTAAACTTTTACTACTAACATGCAATATTTTGTTAAACTACAAAATAAAATTAATGCTTGGCTAACTATTTAAGTCTTGCTTTAAATAAATCAGGAACAGTATATTTTAACTGATTACATCATCGCAGCAGATATTAACATTTAATATTACTTTTGGTTATCATTTTTTAGTCTTTTATAAGGGGTGATCTTTTATTTTGTTGGTTTGATCCAAAATATCTTTACAGTGCATTCCACTACAGTTCCCACACATAGATGTGCAATTGAACCCAGCTTTACGACAGCTACAGTTTGTAACACAACACACAATGTTTTACAGTTACATGATATTAGTAGAAGTTCACTTGGTAATTGTCATGGGCTTACGAATCTGTCTGTTGCTTGAAGTACATTGCCAAGCCCATTTTTCAGCAGGAAGTTTTAAACCTAAATAAGTTTGAGTAAAAGTTTCTGTAAAAGCTCCCTAAAGTCAACTTTTGATTTAGCAAAACTTACACTAACTTTTGACACCCCTCATCAACATCTTTTTAGAGTTGACCACTAGATTAAAACTTGGTTATGTTTTAAACTTCCCCACAAGAGTGGGACTGTCAATATTCTTCAAGCAACAGACTGATTTGTAAGCTAATGACGAGTTAAGCTCCTCTGCTCCAAGTGAACTTCTCCAACTGATATCTTGCAATTGTAAAACATTATGTATTACAAACTAATATTAAACGTTAATAATAATAATATCCACTGCAAGGAAATAATCAGTTAAAATATACTATTCCTGATTTATTTCAAGCAATACTTAAATAGTTAGCATTGACATTATTTTGTAGTTTGTAACAAAATATTGCATATTTGTAGTTAAACCTTAATCCATTTTCAACTAAATGTCCATCAACATATTATCTATACGTTTTGTTCAAATATTTCTTCCCAAGACAGCTATAAATAAAAAGCTATAATTTGTTGAAGTTACTTTTTGTTTTTGTAGTGAGTTTTCTTTGTATATGAATGAAGTTAGTAAAATGGTGTAACTGAGCTATCGACTTGGGAAGTGTATGTAACAAAATTAGTTTATAACAGTGGTCTCCAGTGGATTTTTTTCTTCCTGAGGGCCGCAGATCATACTAAAATCGTTCTTGCGGGCTAGAGCACAAATGAAATTTCAAAATATTTTGCTCTTTTCTAAATGACATGGAAAAATACGAAAAAGGAAAGAAAATTGCAAGCTAATTTTTGTTATCTTGATTACTTGATGCTCCTTTTGTTAATGCAACTAATTTTTATATATTTGGCTCCAAATTTGTAATATTGTCATAAATCTTGCTCTTTGAATTGTAACATTTAATGAAACGGGCCACGCAGGTCGGATGTGATAAGTAGTGTATACTTTAAATATAGTATAACTTCAATTTAACAAAAACAATAGTTAAATAGAGGTTATACTGTACTACCATTCTGTATAATTTAGCTTACCCCTAATTAGTTGCAACAAAGCCTATGTTTTACCTTCAATGACTGGCAGGGTTGGCTTTCTGCCGGCAGAAACTAGTTTTTCCATGCCAGTGGCAGAAACTGGTTATAACCGGTAAAAACCGGCAGAAACTGGCAAAAACTTAAAAGTGTCTTTAATAACGCAAGTAATTAGTAAATGATATTTGTTTGAGTAAACTAAAGAATTAAACATCATTTCATCATTTAAAAAAAAATAAAACCCAATGCTAGTGCCCTTGATTTAGTTCAGAAAGGGAACTTATAAATTGCAGAGGCTCGTAGTATTTGGATTAATTTAACAAAGGATAAAAAATCATACTGGGGTACTTAGGAAAGAGGAGCGACATACAGAATTGAATGGGCATTACTGATTGTAATTTGCTCACTATGCTTCCTCTAAATTGTTTGTGATTGAAATTATGTCACGTGCTTCAAGAAGAAAGTGCCAGAATTTTACTTGCCTAGAATTTTGTACCTAATGTCACAGCTTTGCAAAATAAATTGGCCCCATTTCTCAAAACTAATTTTTCTAGACAAATTTTTACCACAACCCTAGTTACTACATGGTGGACCAGTTATACAATAGATGAAAGTTTCAGGAACATTGCTTGCTCCTTGATGCATTGTCTCTGCTAGCTCTTCTATTTCAAGAATATTCTAAAGTTTCTCATTCATGCATATTAAATTGAGAAACTATTTAGATTTTTGGAACCACCTTTTCTAAGAAGCAACTGCAGGGTCCAAACAATATAACATTTGATTCTGAATTGTGATAATATTGTAAAACTGTGCTTTGGTTAACAATTATTTTTTCCATGCATTTTCTACTGTCTGTCAATAGATTTTTTTTTCCTGTCATTTTGAGAGCTTTTGCCAGTTTCTGCCGAAAATGTGGCAGAAAGTGGTTTTTGCCATGCCGGTTTTAACCGGTTTCTACCAGTGGTTTTAACCGCCCCGGCAGAAACTTGCCAGCCCTGATGACTGGGCTATGTGTGAAACTGTCCATAGCATTTTAATTCCACTTAGCAGTTCACAAGTTAGGTGACAGGCCATTTGCCTGCAGAAAATAGGTATATTATACTTTCATTTGGTATGCATTCGTCAATATTGCCATTATTTGCATTGCTCATAATGAAAATGTTCAAACACAACGCATGTTTTTAAAGTAAGTACCATTTTGAAATTAAAAGAAGAACAAGTACAGATAGAGCAAAAAAATTTACTGGACAAAAATCTACCATACTTACGCCATTTTTCTACATTGCTCCTGTGATTTTCCAAGCATTTGTCATAGCATGATACATGTTTTCGTATACCTACTCGTAGAAAGTTGCCCCCTGTGTAGTCAACTATGAGGACTCTTACTTGACTTCGGCTGGGACGTTTTTGAACATCCCCAACCTCGCTCGCAGCAACTTCCATTTATTCCGGCTTCGGCTTCTAAAGTCTTCCCTTGACGGTCAATAGCACAATATCAATGATGAGCTCAAAGGACATGTTACCCCACGGTTGACTACACAGGCAGTAACTTTCTACAAATAGGTATACAAAAATCTACCACGCTATGAGAAATGCTTTGAAAATTACAGAAGCAATGTCGAAAAATAGTGTTAGGGTGATAGATTTTTGTGCAATAAATTTATTTGCTTATCTTTTTATTTCAAAACGGTACCTATTTGAAAAACATGCGTCATATTGTATTCATTAAGAGCAGGGCAAAAAGGGTAATGACATAATTATATACAAAATAAATGAACAAAACATGCATTTTCAATTCATGAAGCATAAATTAAGTATGAAACATCTGCTAAGATAGTGTATTTTGTCACTACACTAGTCTGACTAGGGTTAAGAAACAGCTGTTGCAGTGCACAGAAGCCAGTACTGCATTATAATTTAATGTTTGCAGCCTTTCACAACATAGTATTAATTTTAAGAAGCTTGCTGGTGGAATTTCTTGTAAAACTTAATTAATTAAACATTTCTTTTTCTTTCACAGGGTAAAACTGAAGAAGCCATGGAAAGTTAAGTTGTAAAGGAAAAAAGCTGTGAATAAATTATTTTAAAAACTTTCTTGCAGTTAGCCAACTCAGGATGTATATTTATTAATAAAGATAATGATAGCAAATACATGTTTTGTATTTTGTAAAAATATTTACATATATATACAGAATAAAATGCGGAAATAACTTTTGAATTCAATTTTAAAAACTGCACTAACTGTTGCAATTGAAATTTTCAAAATCATAAGTTATTAATATCACTGATAAAATTTTAGAATAAATTATTCCGATTTACAAATGCAAAAAAACATTTTACTGCTATGTTTCCATTTCATCTTGCGAATCAGAAGAAGAGTCAAATTCAGCTTCCTTTGAATCCTGTTCATCCTCTTCATCTAAAGGATAATCCTTCCTTAGTTCTTCGATGAAGTCATCAACTTGTGGCTCCATTTCTTCATCTTCAAATCCGAATTTTGTACCAATCTTTACAAATAAATATGGTCCTTTAAGTACAAGTATATTAATGACACTTTTCAGAAGAAAAAAAAAATTATACCTCTTTGGCTTTCTGGAAGTAATAATGAGCATTATATTTGTACTCTTCTCCATGCATGTAATTGGCCAAACCTAGTAGGTACCAGAACTCGACGTTCTCGTCATTCTCTGCTAGCAATCCCTCCAATATTGTTGTAGCCTCCTTCAAAAATTTTGAATGTATTAACATCAATCTAACAAACTGTACAATCAATCTAACATCAAATCAGTTAACAGGCATAAAATCAGAAAAAAAAAAAAAAACAGCAGAAATTTTAAACTGCTCCTTCCCCCTTCAAAAATATATTTTATACAATTTTGATTTAAAAAACTGGATGCCACAATGGAAAAACTTGTACCGAGGAAGAGGGGTACATTTTCTTGTTTCAAGCTTGTAAAAGCCCATAAGTGCAATAAACCAGACAGCCCAGTAATCACATCCAGAGACTGCAGTTTTGTTCTTATTAGAACTCTTTAGTCTGGAATAGTGAATAATGAGCTGGAGGCAGATGTCATCTCATTGAAGCTAAGAGAGCCAGTAAACTGGCAGATAAAGTGAATTTATCTTGCCAGCGAGTGTCCCAGCATGGTACAGTTTGCCTTCTGAATTGAAGGCAAAGCTTGGGTAAAACGTACTTCATACAATGTATCATTTACGTTAGAGCTAAGTCTAGGGTACTTGCACAAAAATAAATATTTTATTGAAATAGCATCAAAAATCTGCACTTAGATGTGACACTGAAAACTCACTTGGGGGAACATTCTAATTATTAATACCAGTACTGTTACAATTATGCAAACAGAACTCGGTTAAACAGTAAAAAACTCATTCATAAATTTAATCAACTTCAACTCATCTCCTAAATTTACTTGGTACTGATATTAATGTTCCAGAAGTATTATGATCATACCATGGTGCCCCTGAACTAGACCAATTTAATCCATCAAAATGAGGTTTGGATGTTTCTGTATATAAGTAATTCTAAAGCCTTTTAATAAATCATAGTAAAAATTTAAGGACAAAACATCAATACAAATAACCAACAATCAAAGTCAATAATAATGCACACTATTCATTATTATATTCTACTAAAGAAAAAAAAAGCACTATGAGTTCATAAGTTTCACTGTGATGTTACCTCAAACATTTCAACCTCTATCAGTATCTTGCTTGTTTTTGTTCTGCTATCTTGTCCAGGTAACACAATCTAAAAAAAAATAATAATTTTAAACACATTTTTAACCAAATTAAAAGACAAGTAGATTTCTAAAATCATTGAATGATAGCTCATTTGTAAATACAAATGACAAAGTAATTTTTAAGAATGAATGAATAATTGTAAATACACTTTACAGCAATTAACAATGTATAATTAACTAGGCTTGCCAGGCGTCCTGGTTTGACCGGGACAGTCCCAGTTTTCAGACAAAATCCTGGTGTCCGGGCCGGTTTATTTCATGTCCCGGAAAAAGATAAATTTGATTGCAATGACCAAAAACGTTTAAAAAAATAATCTGTGAAGGATTATTTAGTATAATTACTTTATCATTTGCAACAATAACTCGTTAAATGAATGCCGGAACTCTGGTGTCCCGGTTGAACACTTCAGAAATCTGGCAAGCCTATAATTAACCCCTCTTCAATAAGTGTATTACTTTGTTTTCTAAATAGCATACAAACTTTTTCTTCAGTATTAACTACTGCAATACAGAAGCATTTCAATCATACCATGGGTAGATAGAGCAATCAAACTTCAAAGTATTACAAATAAAATTGTTTAAAGCAGTGCTTGAATTTTAATTGATAAAAAACATTGAAAACAGGCTTTTGAAAAAAAAATGTTTCTTTAAAATGTAAGTTTTTAATTAGCATGATCCTGTGATGATACATGTGAACTTTTTGCTATTCAAGAAAGCACTAGATGAATACACCAATTTCCAAGAAGCAGATTAGTTATCTTTAGCAACTCTAAGGCTGTCCTTGACTCGTTTGCAACATACGCAGGTAGCCAGAACAAATTCTCAATTTAAATAAGAATTGCCTTAGGTAGTGAATTTCAGCACATGTTGGCATTGCAGGAAATGAGGACACTGATACCTTGGCAAAGGATGCAAGAGACATTGACACAGATTCTGTGTCACCCTAAATGACATCTCAGTTGCAAAATTTAAGGTCTGGGCAGGACAATCAAGACTAAGCATCGAATCAGCAAATTAAGTACCAATAGAATCCATTACAAATACATAAACAAGACTCAGAACAAAACACTACTGGGGAATGAAAATTCAGAAGAATGGTACTAAAATATATCTGAACCATAAGAATTGTAGGGTCTGGTGGGGGAAAGTGGTCATACGTCAAATAAATGGCTATAGCTTGGAAATAAATGTTCGAATGAATGTGAAAATTTTATTTTACGATAGGGCAGTTAGAAACTACATTTTGAATACAAAATTTCACAACTGGCAAAATTTTATTTGGTAAAATAAAATAATTTGTGTGAATATGAAAAGTTTCAAAATCTAAACACCACTTTTAACTTTCTTGGAAAATTTTGTTTGTTAGAATTATGAACAGATTGACTGCACAGGAAGCTTCCTACATGTCTCAAGGACTCTTACTCATTAGTAGTTAGCTGAATCTATTTTGGTTGATTTTTTAGAATAAAAGTGGTCATAATATTAGGCTTAACGAACATTGTCCTTATAACGTCACTTAATCTTTAAGTATGAGGCAGACATAAATGAAACATCAATTTCACTTAATGTGTATTGTTTTTACAGTAAAAAGGATTAAATATACCAGTGTATGCATATGCATACGCATATACTCGTGTAGGCACGTATATATACGTATTCACATAAATGCACCAATAAACGCGTAGTATATGGATATCTGCAAGTATTTTTTGTCTATAAAGATATACGTTCGACTATACACGTATATACCCGCTTATACTCGTATATATACGAACACTTATATACGCATACGTACTCAAAACTCGAGTCGACACTTACACACAAGCATATGATATACATGTATACAGGGTGAGTTTAAACTATTGGGAAAATTCTTAAAAGATGTAAGAAGGGAGTAGAACAAGCAAGAATCATAAGAAACATATGGTCACAAACACAATGCTGACGCGCTACATGCACGTAAAGTCAGAACTTGAGGGATGCAAAACAGGTCACAAATTTATTACACAAATACAATTTTACGCAACATTTTAGGTCTTCAAAAGTGTTAAAGAGATTGATGAAATTTGGGGCCGGCTGCTGTAATACATGCGTCGCAATCACAAAGAACTCTCTGTTACAACAATGAGACTTTTGAAAAACTTTCATCAGCCGCTGTGCCTTTGTTGCGATGCGTGTATTAGAACTACTACAGGCTGTAACTTTAACATCTGCTCAACTAAAATGTTGGTTAAAATCATCTTTTTTTTCCAATGGGGGTGTATGAGAGTCCCACCTGAAGAGGCGTCTGAGCCATAACCAAACCTGGTGCGCTCCCCTACAATGCATCAGTCTTACATGTGTCACCATTAAGGCGCTGATGCATATCACTATAGTTTTTTTTAACGCCCAGTTTCCACCTGGGCTCTCTTTGATGCAAAATTGCACTAGGATTTTAATTTTGCCTAGGGATTTCTAAGCCAAACGAATACCCTAGGGATCTTTTACATGACGCGTAATCACATGACATGATGATTTTCTGCACCTCGAAAATCCACCGACCGTCATCCCCACAGACATACAAAGCCAGCGCCTAACCATCTCGCCACCAGCCGGTCAAGTAAAATCATCTTTGTGTAACAAATTTGTGGCCTGTTTTGCATCCATCAGTTTCTGGCTTACTGTGCATGTAACGCGTCAGCGACCATAAGTTCATTATGATTCTTTGCTTCGTATCCTCCCTTCTCACACCCCTTTGATTTTAGCCCCAGAGCTTGAATTCACTCTGTAAGCATACATGTGTATTAGGGGATATACCCGTGTATACATACATGTACTGATATACACGTAAATGAAAGTATATACGTCTATACTGGTACATAATGGTGTTTACACGTAAACATACTTGTAATACTCGTTACTTCCATATGTATGTACGTCAGTAGGCATGTACCAAACACGAACTAGGTGTATCCACGAAATAACTCGTGTATATCCGTATATGTATGTATACCTATATATGCGTATATATGTCTACTATACACGCATATACTCAGGTGTGCATGTATATACTCGAGATACAAGTGCAAACACGCATATGATGTTTGTTTATACGCGTATATACTCGCGTAGACATGTATACTGTAGGTAATCATGTATACATGATCATGTATACCCGCATACACTCGTGCATATACTTGTAACTATAAAAATAACCGAAATATACAAATATTACGGTTATTTGTAACGGTTTTGCATCTATTTTTAACTATGACCACTTCCCCCACCCCATGGGGTAAAGTGGTCATAAATACATATGGAAATGAAACTGTTATAAAACTACTTAAATCAATATAATTTTTCCTGAAATTCTATGTATTGTGTTCTTTAATAATGCAATGTAAAATAACAACAAAAAAAGTTGAAGTGTTTAAAGAATTTATTGTATTCAATATCCACTTAAGTTGAAAATCTACGATTTTATGACCACTTTACCCCACCAGACCCTACTGAATATGAACTAAATATAGCACATATTTCCTGCCCCACCATCCAGAGGAAGCTCCAACAGGCAACCAAGAACACACATGCAAACTTCTATAAGGAAAATGTAATTATGTAATTCAGGCACCCATGACCCCCCCCCCCCCCACACACACAAAAAAAAGACCTCTTTAAAATTTTAGTGGTGGTGTCTGCCATGCCAATGGTGGGCACAGGGCATCCATGCATTCAGCTCCTTGTATAAAATATTTAATAGCCTTTCTTAATCAGGTACTTTCTTGGATTTTCCAGCTCTTCAGTTGAAAACTTTATTTTGTCTGAGTAGCAAAGAAGGTGTTAACTTTAATTTCATATTTATGAAGATAGATGGGACTAGAATTGAAATTAAATTTGAAAACTAAAGTAAAAAGCCATGAATGCTTTTGTTCTATGTTCTTAATGGGTAAAAATTATAAATATGAAAAACCACACTGCTCGATGCTTATTTTATAACTTTTATTTCCTTAATACGTGTTTCAGGAAACACATAAATATTTCGCAACCTTATGTTATTTTCAAAAACCCTCCTTTAGAATTTTGCTGGTACTTTAAAAACCATCTAACAAAAAAGTGCTGTAGTTTTTCATTCATTAACTCAGCACAATGACATGGTCCTATTCATAGATAAATTCAACTGTCAAACTCCATGTTCTGCATGGTTGGTGAATTTTCAAGAATTGCATGATATTAAAACAAAACATTTCAATAATTACCTCCATTTCATTACTTTCTCCATCACGCATTGCTTCATGTTGGGGCAACCATAATGACAGGCTCTTTTGAATTGCTTCTTTAGCTTCCTAAGAGATAAAGAATAATATAAAATCAACAAACAGTAAGTTTCATTCCCTCTTAACTTCTGCCTAATGTACAAGATTCGCCTTAACTGACGAAAGAAATTTAAAAATGAATTAAACAAAAAAGGTTTTTATATACAGTTGCTTTTATGTTTTAAATTCAAATGCATAAAATAATTTACAGTTTGACCATGGATTATATGGAATTGGCAAACGTCCAGTAAAGAGAGTCTATCTGAATGAAGGGGACAGGTAAAAATTTGATGCACGTGTTCCGCTCATTTGAACGTGACTCTGCTAAGTTTCGAGACTAACATACATCTGCAAAAGCTGGCTTCTCTGAAAAGTAATGGATGTGTCTATTGCCGCCTTTAAATTGGAAGTTTGCCTTTCCATCTACTCAGTAGTCAAACCGGGGTTGATTAAATGTAAAATTACATTTTTATTTTGCATTAGTAGGGGAATGTGGGGCAAAAGTAAAATGGTTAAGATGACTGAGTTTTTTCAAAATGAACAAATCAGATATTTGTTTTGAAAATTACATTATATAAAGAGAACATTGTATTTTATAATAAAACTTGCGTTGAAACAGCGTTTTTTATTATTGACAGTAAATTTGAGCCTTCAAAAAAAGAAAAAGTGAAAAATTTTCACTTGTTTTTTTCATGGGGTAAAGTGAAAAATAAAATATTTTTCTAATGAAATATTTTCTATTCGATTATAAAACATATTTTTGATTAAAAGAATCAGTAAATAAATGGTTAAATGAATAAATGAAAAGATTCTGAAACAATAAAGAAATACTTAAATGAATAAATCAATTAATATGTGAAGAAAAATAAATGAGCAAGTAAAAGAATGAATTAGAAAATAAGTGAATGAATGAATAGGTGAATTACTAAATGAAGGAATGTAAAAGAATTAATAAATGAAAACGTAAGTGATTTGTATTAAATTTGTGGGTAAATGAACAAACTATTTCACTTTGCCCTGTATGTACTTGACTAATTGTACAATTTATTTAAAATACAAATAAGCTTAATATTGACTAAATTAATACTGCATTGAATATTAGGAGGTCTCAATTAATATTTTTAATGTTAATAACCAGAACTTAATCATTTTATAGTAACAAAAATAATATTTGAGTAACAACAAAATATTACAATATGAGTATCAATTTTTTAAAAATTGCCTGTATTACCAAATACTTTCATCTTTGGTGGTATTTTTTTTAATGACTGGAATAGACTACATATGGTACTACATAGTTAGAATAATACCAGATAAGTGGAGCTAAAAGCAAAGTAAATATTTCTCCATTTCACTTTGCCATGCTAAAAAATATGCTAATACAATCGGTATCAAAAAGTATAATATCACCCCCAGAGTTTTTATTAAAAAATAAATTATAAATATTTTTTACGATTCCCCGATTTAATGTCCCCCGAATCTATGTTTTGCATTAAACATTTTTTTTATCGGGTCCCCTCATCAGTTTTGTTGCTATGTATTTCCTGTAAGTTTTTTTTTTTTTTACCCCAGTCCCTTGAGAAACGTAAAATTGGGGATTCGCTGCACATGCATTGAGCACAATCTGCCTAGTGCAAAATCATTTTTTAACATTTACATTTTATCAAGAACAAAGTTTTAAACTAGTTGTTAACCTAATAAATCTTCATTTCTTAAGCTGTCTTGGCAAAAGACAAACTTTGCTTTTTACTTTGCATTTAATGGGTTTTTTTTCCTCTATAAAATAAACTATTCACCTCAATTTTAGATTTATTATATCTTCTAATTACTTCATGGAATTGATGCTTACCTCTCTTCGGTTTCACAGAAATTAAAATTTCTCATATTTAAATGATACCTTACTGCAGCTATTCAACATAATGGTAAAAAATTCAAAAAAATGACTGATCAGAAGGACTTTAAAATTGAGCTTGGATCTATCATTTTTCTATGCTATCATATATTAAAACACATAATTGTATTTTAAAATAAAAAATAAGTAAATACAAAGTGTACTGTTTTCTTATTATTACTAAAAGATGTGTCAAAATTGCCAATTTACATACTGCATAAATTTGAAAAAATTCAACTATGCTGTGTTGCAAATAAGAATTCAGCAGATAATTTTTTTTTTCAGCAAAACTACCTCAAGTCTTTCTCTAATAAGATGAAAACCGGCAAAACACTGGTAGGCATCAGGATTTGAAGGATCCACTTTCATTGCATAATTTATAGCATTTGCACAATTTTCTTCTGCATTTTCTTCATCACTAAAGAAAAAAAAAATTTCTATTTTTTTTAGACAGTAAAGCTTGAACAAAAGTTTTTGCATTTACTCAAAAAAAAAAAAAAAAAAGCATGTGTTTGGAAGTTTTAAGCCAAAATTTCTTTTCACAAAAAACTTATTTGCAACACTGCGTAAAAGAAAGGACAAATTTGCAGCTGATACAAGCAAATCAGCTGCAAGAGGATCTAGATCATATTACGGAGTGGGCTGATAAATGGGGTATGGCTGTTAATGTTGGGAAATGTCAAGTGCTACATTTAAGGCATAGAAATAAGGGTACAAGTTATTATTTGCAAGGTTCAGTCATTAGTCAGGCAGACAAAGTTACTGATCTGGGGGTCTTAATAAGTCAGGATTTAAAGTTTAGCCAACAGTGCAGCATTGCCAGCAACAAAGCCAATAAGATGCTTGGGTTTATCAATAGATCTATTTCAAATAAATCTGAAGAAGTTCTTCTGCCCTTATATAGAAGTTTGGTAAGACCTCATTTGGAGTATGCTGTTCAGTTTTGGTCTCCTTATCTTAAGAAATACATTAATGTATTGGAAAGGGTTCAAAGGCGAGCTACAAGGCTAATAAATGGACTTTCTCACTTAGACTATGATTCCAGGCTTAGAAGGCTAAAAATGTACAGTCTTGAGCAAAGAAGAGACCGAGGGGACATGATTCAGCTGTTTAAATTTATTAAAACGAAAGATGTTACAGGGCTAAAGTTTAGCACTGAAAACAGGACAAGGGGTCATTGTTTTAAGCTACTTAAATCTCAGGCTAACATGGATATTAGGAAAAATTATTATTTTAGCAGGGTAGTGGAACCTTGGAACAGCTTACCAGAAGAGGTGGTAATGAGTAAAGGAGTAGACAGTTTTAAGAGGGCCACTCATCTTCACTGGGGATTGTAAGTTGACTAGGACCAGTCTAGCTGGGCCCAGAGCCTGTTGCTGGTCGTCACTTTTGTATTTGTATTTCAAAATTATTTCACCAGTTGCATTCATAGTAAACTTTCATTAGCAAGTATTTATCATTTGTGGTACATAATCTCTTTTGTTGGCTCATGCTGCTTAAGTCAAATAATGTTTAAATCAGAGTTTCCCAAACTGTGGTCAGTGGACCCCGGGGGTCCTCAAGTCCATGCCAGAGGGTCTGCAGTGCTATCTAGCTAAAACCTTAAATATAAGGAATTGAGATTGAAGGACTAGTGACAGTATTTTAATTCAAAAAGAAAGCACATTTATGAGGAATAAAAAAATTCTTGCTGAAGTACATGCAGAACGCAGTATTCCCCCCCCCCCCCCAGAACTCAACACACTACACATTAATTGATTTAGTATGAATAACTTAACACATTTAAACTAGGCTAACGGTGTTTTGTTCACTAACTTCAAAAGTTCATTTTTATTAGTAAAATTTGTTATAGAAATTTAGAGATAACATTTTTATCCCTGACTGAATTTCAAACAGAATTTTACTTCTATAATTCAAAATAATAATGTAAGAAATGAAAATCAGACAAGAGCTCTGAAAAATATATAGAACAATGAATAAATAAATTTAAAGGAAAAAAAATAGATTTCACTGTCAAATCAATCTTGTGAGCGCCGGGGGGGGGGGGGAGGCTGGAGTCCGCGAAGTTCATTATTTTTCCGAAGGGGTCCGCGGAGGTCTGAAGTTTGGGAACCTCTGGTTTAAATCAAGCAATTCTACCGTATCATTTAGTAGTATGATTTCTTCACCCAGAATAGAGAAGCCTTTTATCTTCTTTACTAATAATAAAGCAGTAAGTCTCTCTGTCCGGAGGATGTCTGGAGGATGTCTGGAGGATGTCCGTAGGATGTCTGTGACGCGCATAGCGCTTAAACCGTTCGGCCGATTTTCATGAAATTTGGCACAAAGTTAGTATGTAGCATGGGGGTGTGCACCTCGAAGCGATTTTTCGAAAATTCGATTTTGTTCTTTTTCTATTCCAATTTTAAGAAAAAAAAATCATAAGATGGACGAATAAATTACGAAATTATCATAACATGGAACCGTAACATGGGCACAAGCCAATTGGTGAGATACGAAATTATCATAACGTGGAACCGTAACGTGGGCACAAGCCAATTGGCGAGAAAATTCACTACACATCATTTGTAAATATACAGGCGAACCAAAAGACCTTTTAATTTGCTATTACGGGCGAAGCCGTGCGGGTACCACTAGTTACTAATAATAAAGCTCAAAGTCTCTCTGTCAGGATGTCTGGATGTCTGTGACGCGCATAGCGCCTAGACCGTTCGGCCGATTTTCATGAAATTTGGCACAAAGTTAGTTTGTAGCATGGGGGTGTGCACCTCAAAGCGATTTTTCGAAAATTCGATGTGGTTCTTTTTTTATTCCAATTTTAAGAAAAAAACTATCATAAATTACGAAATTATCATAACGTGGAACCGTAACATGGGCACAAGCCAATTGGCGAGATATGAAATTATCATAACGTGGAACTGTAACGTCGGTACAAGCCAATTGGCGAGAAAATTCACCATACATTATTTGTAAATATGCAGGCAAACCAAAAGACCTTTAATTTTTCTATTACGGGCGAAGCCGTGCGGGTGCCACTAGTTATGAATAAAAGGAAAATGTGCTCTAAAACTTGCAGTAAAAATTTGACTTGCAAGAATCAGCTTTATGTCTCTAAAAATCTGACAATTATTATCCGACACTGCGTAAAAGAAAGGACAAATTTCAAAATTATTTCACCACTTGCATCATAGTAAACTTTCATTAGCAAGTATTTATCATTTGTGGTACACAATCTCTTTTGTTGGCTAATGCTGCTTACGTCAAATAATGTTTAAATCAGAGTTTCCCAAACTGTGGTCCGTGGAACCGCGGGGGTCCTCAAGTTCATGCCTATTGCATGCACGAGAATCACCGACAGATGTTGAATACTAATGCTTTAACCAACAGTCAAAACTCAAGGGGGAGCTTAGTTGGGAGGCTTAGTTTTATCAAATTCTTTTAGATAAAGCAACTTTTTTTTTTGTTGACAGAATAGAATATTTGGTTCGCTCAAAAATCACTACAAACATTCAGTAGAAATACTGAAAAATTGAGTTGGTTTTTATATTTAAAAATGTGTTGTTTCAGTAATATTGTCATTAAAAGGATGTTTCTAAAATTTGTTTTCATTCATTCTTATATTGTCAGGGTTCGAAAATATCGTGATAGTTTCGAAAATATTGAAAATATCCGATGTTGATGTTTTGATATATATTGGATATTTTGATACCTATCTGATATTTTCAATCAGCACAAACTAAAATCTTCAAAATGGTAAATGAATCCTCAAATCACTCTTTATTTTCTTACATTGTTATTACAATATGTAGACTTAAAATGCTTTTTTCATTATTTATATCAAATATTTCATTTAATTTTTTTCACCAATTTTAATGGAGTTCATTTAACATTAGCTGTTGTACTCATTTTTCTTCTGTTAGCCGCTTTTACACAGTTATACGATTCAGAAATAAAAAAGTATGCTTTAGTCGGTGCACAGTCATAAGACATTTTCTTTTTTTTCTGACCAACATATAATATTGAATGAGGAACTTTAAAATTGTTACATTACTAATCATGTTACGAATATAAAATAAAAAAGGAATATTATATTACTTTGTTACATCAATGATGTATAAATACATCATAAAAATATAGTGCATAACTTTTCGGTTATTTTTATTAATAAATGAACAATATTACAATGATTAATATATTTTTTGTATTGAAAATACCATAGTTGAAAAAATAAATATCAAAATATCACGATATTTTCAAAATAAATATAGGATGTATATCGTGATACATACCATGATATATATCGACTGATATATATCGGCAAACTCTGGATATTGGAAATAATTTTTTTTCTAGAGAAACTTCCTTAAAATTTTTAGTCTGCTATACAATGCATAAAAAAAGGATAATGTAAAAATTTTGTGTTCTATTTGAAAACTTTAATTTAAAAAAAACAATAATTTTGTTGTTTTACTTTATAGCTAAATTATTTACCATATTTTTTCATGTATGAGCTGAAATATTTGGTACAAAAAATGAGATTAAAAGCATGGGGGCCTACTTATAAGCAGTGTTACACTTACAAAAGGTGAGAAGTGAATTATTTACAGTAAACTATCGATTATTCGCGGAATAGGGTGGCATGGTAACCACGGATAAGCAAAAACTGTGGATAATCCAAATAACAGTTAAAAAACGATACTACTGTATACGATAGCTAAAAAATATGAATAACATTCCCACATACATTTAAATTTTTGCTAAAAACATTGCTACATTCCATCTACTAACATTGAATGTAAAAAAGATACAAAAGTAACAGCTAAAAACGAACAATAAAAAAAATCATAAGTTTAAAAACATTTAATGACTGTTAAAAAAAACAGTGAAAAGACCCACGGATCCTAACAGTGGATAAACCCACTGCCAATAATCGGGAGTTTATTGTATTTTAAATCAATTTCCAGTAAAGAAATTTTAGAAATTGCAACTTTTCCTCTTTTCCTTTCTTTTTATTGCATTTTAGACCAGATTTCAAATTATCCAATCAAATGATTTAAAAAATGAATTTAAAAGTCAGTTTAAATGCAAAAAGCCCAAATTTGAGTTTAAGTGCATTGGTATAAGAAATAACATTTTTAATTAACATGATCTTTTAAAAAGTAATGTGATGGGCACTGAATTTTTAACATAATTTTTATCAGTTAAGATAAACATTTAAGAAAATATACCTACTACTAAAAGTTTAAATAAAAAATTTAAAATAGCATTCAAACTATAAGATTAATGTATGGAAAAAGCAAGACTATAAATAGTGAACTCCCATTACAACAAACTCTAAGGAACCAATAAAATTTTTCGTTGTAACGGAATGACCTTAAAACTTTATTCATTTTAAAATGTTAACTTTGCAAATCTACACTCTAATGTGATTAAATATGCAACATTTACCGTTAATAATGATCTAAAATATAATTAAACACAATATTTATTCTGAAAAAACAAAGAGGAAAATATTGAACACTGACATTTTATTCATTGGTTGTCTTTAGAAAAAGTTATTTTCTTTTGTGCGAGAGATTTATTCCCAGAGGATATTTTAAAAGATTCTAATTTATGATCGTTACTTTACTGACCACAAGAAAAGCAGAAATCTTGCTGACCTCTTTTGTAAATTCGCGTTGTGCCTCACATTTGGCATGCAGAAATCAACTGTGCATCGCTAAACAATGGCCTTAGGTGTCTCATATCAGCTTACGTTTCAGCATGAGCTGATTTCCACCTTGAATGGCTCTGTTTCAAAAGTACAGTTGGATCTTTCATGTTACGACTTGTAAAATCAGTTTTTTAATTTCCAAAAACAGCAATAAATACAAAATACTCAAACTGACATTATTTTGTTGTAACGGGATTTCACTGTATATATATATATATATATATATATATATATATATATATATATATATATATATGTTGGAACACGAGTAGGGTCGAGTTTAATTTAATGGAAAGAAGACCCAAGCATTATTTTGTAAAGGCTTTTATTACACACATCACAAGAACGACGGCACACACAAGAACACGAGGACAACAGAAAGTTCAAGAATGGATGACTAAAGTTGAAGTGGAAGTACATTCTTCCCGCGCTCTAATAGCGCCCTCTATTCCGTAATGGGGGAGATGCAACATCCTCCGCCCACAAAAGTTTAAGTTTAACCTAAACTTATAAATTTAAATAACTAGACAACTAAACATTTTTTTTTAAAATTTAACTCACAAAATATAACACTGAATTAAATTACAGTACACAATTAAAACATTCAAATGTAGATGTTGACATTAAAATACTTAAAATATCAACTCAATGTGTCGTAGGTTTGACGATCCTACCACTTTTGGTGGTTATTGGTTCCCTCATAATCTCAGAAATTTTACCTGAAGTTTCCAAGCGGTACAAACGTTGAAATGGTCGTACCAGTTCACCACTCTGAGTTTTCAATCTTGCAACGCGGGAGACACCGTCACGCCCTTTGTAAATTTCAATAATTTTGGCTAAAGGCCAATCTACACGTTTTTTATTATCCAAACTGATTAAGACAATATCTCCCACAGCTAGTGGAGTTTGTACTCCTTTGCTGGTCTGCCTTAAAAGGGAGAGATATTCTTTTTGGAACCTAATTTTAAGTTTTTGCTTAACGGCGTGGAGGTGCCTCGCACGTTTGCGAAGGTTTTTCAAGTCATTCTGCTCTAAGTCTTCGACGCAGAATTCAGTCTGATCCTGCAAAAATAAAGATGGTGTTATAGCTACTAAATCAGAGGGGTCTTCCGAAAGATAAGTGAGGGGTCTGCTGTTTAGCAGGGCTTCACACTCACACACGACGGTGTGAAGTTCATCATATTGGAGACAAGCTTTTCCTACATTGCGTCTCAGCAATTCCTTCAACATTCGGACTACCCTCTCCCACCAACCACCCCACCAAGCGGCGGTTGGAGGGTTGAAGTGCCAAGAGATCTTCTTCAAATCCGAGTGAGAAATAATGATACTCCAATCGATGTTCTGGAGCTCATTGTTTAGTCCAACGAAATTTTTACCATTGTCAGAGTAAATTGTTGCTACTCGACCTCGACGTGCGATAAATCTTCTTAATGCAAGAAGAAAACTTTGGGATGATATGTCCGAGACAAGTTCGAAATGAACGGCACGGTAAACTGCACATGTGAAAATTGCTATCCAGACTTTATCACGATTTCGTAGGAGCAGAGGACCAGCCATGTCGACACCAGTTGTCTCAAACACAGCTGACATTCTCACACGATCTTCAGGAAGAGGTGCAAACACAGAAGTGGCATGTTTTGACTTAAATCTTTGACAAATCACGCATTTTGACACTACAGATCGGACAGTTCTCCTGGATCTCAGTATCCAATACTTCTCTCGTAAGATGGAAACGAGTGTCTGTACACCTGCATGATTATACGTTCGATGCGTATCTTCGATGAGTTTGCAAACAAGCTCGTGCTTGTCCGGCAACAGTATCGGTTTTCTAAAATAATCTTCGTTATCTGTAGAGTAAAGTTTGGTCTCCACTCTGAGGAGGCCATCAGAATCAAAGTTAACCACAAAGTTAGCAGGAATCAGTCGACGGTTTTTGACAAAGGTCTCTTTTTGTATCAAACGGAAAATTTCGAGCTCCGATTTGGAGAGCTCTTCTCTGCTCAGATGTCCACGAAGGAGATTGTTTCTTTTACCATGCACTGCTGATTTTATATTATAGATGAATCTTTTCACGTAGGCCAAAATTCGTATGATGGTAGAAAATCTTGAAATTCGCTTACTCCACTCCAGGAAGTTAGACTTCAAATCGTTTAGAGTGATATTCGTCGTAACTGTTGGTATTTTTTCTCTAGAAGCGAGTTCCAAACCATCTGATAAATCAAAGTCTTGGGTGTCTGGCCAGCATGCACGATTTTTCAACCAAATGGGACCCTCCCACCAGCAAAGACTGAAGAGGGTTTGTGCATTACATCCCCTGGACGCGATGTCTGCAATGTTCATCTGTGATGGAACGAAATTCCACTCTTCTTTCGACGAACTTAAATGGATCTCTTTAACTCTATTACGCACAAATGTTTTCCAAGTTCCTGAGTTTTTTATCCAACAGAGCACAACTTTCGAGTCAGTCCAGTAGAAAGTTTGGATATTCTCAATATTCAGTGATGTTTTGACGTTCTGAACTAAACGAGTGCCGATTACTGCAGCCAAGAGTTCGAGTTTTGGGATGGACATTTCAGTTTTCATTTTGGTGACGGGATCCTTTTTTAGAGGGGCAACGCGTGACTTTGCCTGAACTAATTTAATCTGAACTTCATTACCGCATTCGATTCTCAAAAACACGCACGCTGCAAAGGCTTTCCCACTTGCATCACTGAACATATGCATTGTGGTAGTTGACTCATCAACTAAACCCCCAAAGTAACGCGGAATTTGAATTAATTCCAAAAATTTCAAACTAGCAAGCCAATTTTTGAATTCCTCGATAATTTCAGGCGGCAGTTTTTGATCCCATGTTAGCTTATAATTTTTCCACGCTTTTTGCATTAGAAGTTTTGGAATGAGTGTCACGGGTGCTGTAAAACCGATCGGGTCAAATATCTTTTGCGAAATTGACAAAAGTTGCCGTTTTGAACACGAATTGTTGATTTCAGTCGAAACATTGCCGAGATCGCAAGATATCAAATCCGCACTTGGATCCCATAAAAGACCAAGTACCGAGCATTTTGTTTTTTCCCCGTTTTGATACTTTGAGGAGAATACCCAACCCGTGAGCTCAAACCCCGCTTTTGACATAATCTGACAAGCTGTTGTTCGAAACTGTTGAAGTTCTATCTCATTTTGAACACTAGCAACAACATTATCGACATAGAAAGAATCTTTCAATTTTACTGCAACTTCATTGCTACTTTCTTTATCTAAATGGTGATAAATCGTAGACATGAGCAAAAATAAACTCGAAGAAAGGCCAAAGACTACTCTACAATGCCTATACGTTTCAATTTCGCGTTTTTCATAATCTTTCCACCACAGAAATCGCAAAAAGTCTCTGTCTGTAGGGGAAATTGAAATCTGCAAAAATGCTTTGCGAATGTCTGAAATGACGCCTAATCTATCTTTGCGAAATTTATTCAAAATGGAAGGGATCATTTCAATATAGTTTGGTCCAGTAGCTAAGCATTGGTTCAGGGAAACTGAATTTTCGTCTTTTGCAGAAGCGTCGAAAACTGGATGTATTTTTGTCGTAAGACTAGATTCCTTAAAGACGGCTCTGTGAGGTAAATACCGGCATCTCTGTTCAGATAAGTTTTCCCCATTAACGCTACTCGGGACCTGCTCTATGATTCCCAACTGTTCCCATTCTTTCAAAATTTTGTCATAAGAATCAAATTTCCCTGAGGAAATAAGTTTAGAAGACATAGTATTGAGGCGTTTTTCTGCTTGAAATCGCAAATCAAGTAACTCTGGATGCCCTTCAACCCATGGAAGATTTACCTCATACCTATTATCACAAAATTTAACAGTTTTTTCAAAAAAAGAAACGGTTTCATCATCAATATCCTTTTTTGTTTTGTTTTCTACAGGGTCCCGTATACCTAGGACATCCAATGACCAAAGGTCACAAATTTTGCTAGCGTTTAGCAATGAAATTATAGGCATGGCATAGTTAGAATAAGTGGCGTCGGATACCGATTTACCCATAACTACCCACCCTAGATAAGTTTGAACAGCGGTCAAGCCATTGGGTTGCTTACTTATGGCACCAGTTAAAATTTTTCCCAAATAATCAGCACCTAATAAAACTGATATCTCAGAATCATCGGTTTCCACATCCGATAAAAAGATTCCGTTTTTAGTGAAGTATTCGGCATCAGATTTACTTATTTTTGGAATTTTGCCACAAATTATATCCTTATCTAACAGTATCGCTTCACACGAAAAATTTCCCCGAATTTCTTGTAGTTCACACTTAAATGCGGAATGTTGAATTTTTTCTGTTTCAACACCGCCAAACAAACTATGTTTAAGAAATTCGGAGTGATCAGTTTTTAAGTTCAAAAATTCTGCGAGTTTGCGATTTACGTAAGACCTTTGTGATGCAGAATCACACAAACAACGCACTATTTTTGTTTTCGAAGGGCCCGATACTTTAATTCTAAGTGTTTGCAATAAAACATCTGTCGAGCCGGAAGAGCTATTGCTGGTGACACTATTAGTTTCTGTTTTGCCCGAAGAAGAAAAATAAATTTCATTTTCCTTACCTAAATTTGGACACAAAATTGGAAAATGTTTTTTCGCACAAACTAAGCACCGGACACTCATTCCGCATTTATCTGCACGACAGTTAATTCTAAGGCATGATAAACACGCTTTCATTTCTATTACTTTCTTTTTTCTTTCGTGCAAGGGCATTTTTTGAGCCGTAAAGCAGTCGCAACTGCGATGAGTTTTTTTTCGAACAAAATAAACAGTAAAAATTCGATCCTTTCCTTTCATTTTTTGTTTGGGTTACAAGAGTCGAAGCCGTTGAAACTGGCGCCGACTTATGTAAATCGCGAGTATCATCTGTTTTATTTTTTACAGTCAGAATTTTGTTTTTATCTTTTTCTACCGAACAAAATGATTTGGCGATACGTAAGCGTTCAGCGCTAACAACTTCAGATCGGAGAAATTGAATTAAAAGGTCGAGGTCATGCGAATTTGTATTACTGTTACGAGAAATTGAATTCCTTTCTCTTTCCCATGCTATTAAAATTTGTTCAGGAATAGAGGCTTCGACTAAAGGATAAAGCATGCATGCGTATTTTTCCTTAGTCACACCCAAGTTTTCTAAACAGCGCAAATGAGTGTCTAACTGATCAACTAAGTTAGTGAAAGACAAATTTTGAGATTGATTTAGAACCAATTTCAACAGTTCGCGTACATATAATTCAATAAGCATTTTATCATCCGCGAAACGTGCTTTCAAGTTTTTGATAACAACTTTATAATCACTTTTAGACACTTGATAAGACTGAACAAAATCAAAAGCCTTACCTTTTGTTGTTTGCATTAAATACGCAAATTTAACGTCATCCTCAATTTTTGGATCCTCGTCAATTTTTTGGAACATTGACCAAAAAGAAAACCATTGTTTGATATTTCCATCGAATTCAGTCAATTGCAGTTTTGGTAAGTTTATACTCAAACGTTCTGTTGACGGGGGGACGTTTCGTTCTTGCTGTACTGGATTTTCAAAAGTTTTTAAAAAGTCTTGGTAACGAACTCTCGCAGACGTGAAATTATCCCGGTAATTCTCAATTTGCTCAAGTTCATTCTCCACAATCTTGTCCGGTTCCGCGTTCGAATCCGGATTTGAAGAGAGGTAACTAATGACGAATTCGTCATTTTCAAAAAGACGCTTCGTCTTTTCCTCAAGTTTGGCATATGCCAGTGAAGCAGATTGGACATCGTTTGCTGTGAAGCAGTTATCCAACTCAGTTATCGTTCTTGTTACTGCTGAGCGTAGCACTTTACGTTGAAGCAGGCAGCTTTTTTCCATTTTACCTTTTTTTTCTTTTTACGTTGGGCGCCAGAAATGTTGGAACACGAGTAGGGTCGAGTTTAATTTAATGGAAAGAAGACCCAAGCATTATTTTGTAAAGGCTTTTATTACACACATCACAAGAACGACGGCACACACAAGAACACGAGGACAACAGAAAGTTCAAGAATGGATGACTAAAGTTGAAGTGGAAGTACATTCTTCCCGCGCTCTAATAGCGCCCTCTATTCCGTAATGGGGGAGATGCAACAATATATATATATATATATATATATATATATATGTTACAAAAAATATATTAATCAACAATTCAAGGTTGTAGGGTGGTGGGAAAAATGAATTTTTATCATAATAATAATCAAAAAATTTACCAACAATCTGTCATATAAATTTCAGCAATGGAACAATATGCATCAGATAAATTTCTTTGCAGGGAAGGTTTATTCTTCTCCTATAAATAATAAAGACAGTTTCATATGTAAAATTGATCACAAGAAAAATTGATCCTAAGTGGTCGTAAAAAAGTAGTTCAGCACACAATTAAACGCTTTCATTTTATGTACGAATAAATTGCAAAAATGTATTTTTACTTTTACATGACTTAAAAATAGGACAATCACTCATTATAATACAAAATTTGAGAAAAACATTAAAAATTGTAAAATTTGTTTCAAAAATTTTCCAATTATTTATTTGATGTATCACAAAACATTTATTCATTATACATAAATGCAGAGTTCTCAAATGATTATTTGATCATAATTATTCAGGAAGGTATGACGATTGAACACTTATTGCAAACCACTAATTATAACAGTAATACAGTCAAACCTCGCTAACACTAATCCCCTTATGTGAAAATATCGTTTAAGGTGAAATATTCTTTCGGTCTCGTGAGTTAACAGTCACTTAATAATTTATCAGATAACATGAAATACATGAAATGTGGGTAGCATGAAATAATTTTTATGGTCCTACCAGGGTTGCGGAGTCGGAAGAGAAATGATCGACTCCTAACTCCTTAATTTTGGACCATCCGACTCTGACTCCAATTCCGGCTTTTTTATTTATTTATTTATTTTTCCAATTCTCCCCCCCCCCTCTCATGGGAAGGGGGAAAACTCCTAAATAGAGATTGTCTTTTTTTATGAAATTTTCGCGTTATATTTTATTGTAAACCTAACATGTACACAATGTTAGAAATTCAATTTGAAAATTAAAGTATCCAATATTTGCAATTTCTAAAGTGAGAATACTTAAAAATCCCATTAAAAAAATGAATAGAATTAATTTGCTTCCCTTTAATGTTTAACAAATAGATGTTGATCAAATCTTGGGTTTTCAATTTTTGAAAGCTGTAACTTGAGTGATTTTTTTTGCTGAGTTCAAAAATTTTTTTTGAGAAGAGACTGTCCTACCCCCCCCCCCCTCCCTCCCGGATTATGCCCATCTGATGGGTGACACCTCAACTTAATTTCAGTGTTTATAAAAATTGGAATACTTTAATTCTGAAAAAATTTCCTAATAACAAATCTTAAATTTAATCTTAAAAATTTAAACAAAACTATTGCACTATATTGCGGAGAGCAGTCGGTACATGTACGTCTGGAGCAAATTTTACCCAAAATGCGGCGGTTACAACTTTGTACGAATAGCTTTTACTACACCTACATTTCTAAGTTAAATTTTTTGTTTTAATTTCATTGGCAGCTTTAGAATTAACCTTTATAAGAAGATTTTTGGATTAACTACAATTATTCAGTGTTGTAACCAATAAATCATGTACTGATTTAATTTTGAACTTTTTAGTGATAACCAAGCTTTCTTAGATAAAGTCTTTAGATTTAAAAAATTATATTTTATCGGATCTTTTGGATATGTGCTTTCGTGCCAACACTTACTTGAATTTACCAAGCACCCTCAGAAGTTTCCCGACTTGCTCAAGCGATGCATACATTCTTTTTACTATTTTATAACTGAGATTGAGGTAAAAAATATATTATTTTTATTTGAAAGTGATTACTTAGAAAATGTTAGGCAACAAAACTGTTTGCTGACTGTTGCTATCAGTCATCATCTTTAAAGTTAAAAAGAAAGCAAACTAGGAGTTGGTGTAGGTAGCTGTTACAGAAAGCTCGACGTACAACCAAGTCATCTGGTTGCCACAATGACAATTATTTTCTTATTAGCAGGCTTTTATACATGTAATCAAATTAATTGGTACGCAGATATGAGAAAATACAAGGAGAATCAGTGAAAATTAAAGAAAAAAAAGAAACTCGGAGTTGGAGTTGACATGTTTTCGAACGACTCCGACTCCTTAACCTCAAATTCTGTTAGACTCTGACACCAGAGGCGTAGGAACTTTGTAAAAGTAGGGGGAGCTGGGGCTCATTGTAGGAAATGTACGGGATTCAAGGGGTAAAAGCAGTGGCGCAACGAGAAAATAATTTGGAGGGGGGAGGGGGCGACACTTAAAATTTTTTCTCATATGAAATTAGCTTCGATGCTTCTATCTCTTTCCCAGCATTGTTTTCAATCATTTTTGATATCATTGCACATGGGGGTGATAAAACTTCTGGCTTTAAAAAGGGGACTCTCAGTACTCGAAGATGAGCACGTAAACATTGAGGGGTCTAGGTGTTCTCCCCAGGAATTTTTTGAAATTCTAGTTCTGAAATCGTAGTTTTAGGAAATATTTGGTGATGCTAAGGGGAGAAAATGTTTATCCCTGAATCCCTGAAAATATTTCTAAGTTGATGTCTTAAAAATATAATTATATATCTACCATACTAGCAGTACCCGCACGGCGGTGCCCCTGCTAAGAATTTAAAGGAAGTCCGTTGAATAAAAAAAATCTGTGCTCCCCTCCTCCTCCTCCCCTTCTGATGTGAAATTATCATTTTTCTTCAACTAAAACACGTACACACCTTTTCAAAAAACCTATTAAAGTCTCTCCCCCCTTTAAAAATATTTGCCAAAACACATAAAAGGTACTTCACACAGTAGCTTTAAAACTCAAATAATCCTTCAACTGTAGAGTTTTCACTTAACGTGCCAAGTAAAAACGCTACCGTAACCATGCCCTTTATCGAGTGAAGCAGCTTTTTTCTGCTATTTAAAATGTTTCTCCCAATAAACAATACTTTACTAAAAACTTCATAAAGAACAGTCACAATTGAATAATACGGCAAATCAAATTATTTACTTAGATAAGTAACTACCTTCAACTATAAGAACAAAAATGAACGTTGAAGAAATAAGGAAAACAAACCCAATAGAAAAATCCTACAAAATCAAATTATGTAACTGAATATCGAAAAAAAGAACATTCAAAAACTAGTTCGCTCACCACAACAGTCTCACAAAAACTTAGCGTCTGAGCCGCGCGGCATGGTTCCTCGCAGCTATTGACACTTGAGTAGCGCCCTCTGGATGAGTTAACTTAACCCGCCATGTATTAGGAATTCATAGCACTAAACTTAACCCGCCATCTATCAGGAATTCATAGAACTAAACAATTAATTAAACATTTAATTTGCAATTACAAATATTTCGTTCAATCAGGTTTTTAAAAGAAATAGCCTATAGCCTTCCTCAATAAATGAATTATTCAACCCAAAAATAATTTTTCTATTTAAACCAGCAGTTCCTGAAATTAGGGCGTTCAAACAAACAAACACTTCAGCTTTATGTTATAAGTATAGATAGATTTGTTGACTTTAGTGAAAATGATATGACTCGGGGATTGTCCTCGATCGATTTACATCTCCCTCACACTATTTCAAATTTGAAGTTCCAATAACGCAATGAGGTTGTTTCCTTCAGTCAAAAATAGTACTTTTTGTCACTAAAATTGACAGAATAAGCAAAAAAAATGACCCGAAAATACTTTCATTTTCCTAACAGTTACTTTTAAATTAAATTTTTTTAAATGTCCAATTTTTCAAACAAGGCGTGGTCTTGATAACGTCACAAATGATGCACTTTGCTGCATCTTTTTTCCGCGATTCCATGTTATGATAATCAAGAAGCGAATTAAAATTGCGCTCTACGCTTGCTATCAACCATATCGTTGCCAATGCACGTGAGTAAAGATGTGAATTAAATATTTTGCTCTGTGAGTGGCAACACAGAATGGCATTTCATCATTTGTGATGTCATCGGACAGAAGCATAAACATTGAAAGCGCGGCGATTTAAGTAATTTTTTTTAAATATTAAACTTAAATTATTTAAAAAATGGTCAGATCCTATGTTTTTAAGAAAAAAATACTTTTTTGGAAATGACCCCATTGTAGACAATCTCCACTGATGTTAGGGGGGGGAAAAGGTATGGAGTTCTTCTGTGGAAAAATTTCAAAACTGAAGTCTTAGAGAACGTTCTTCAATCATGTTATCAGAAGAGGTTCCTTCCCCTTAAACTTTTCGAAATTGTAGAGTTGTAAAAACTCCATATTCATCGTTTTTTTTTTCTTCAATATCAGAGAGAAGGGTTTCGACAGCCCTGCTCCAGTAATTTTTCGAAATTGTAGTCTAAAAAAGCTATTGTGGGTTTTATTTGTTAGTAGAATTAGGGGCCCAGCAATTTTTTGAAATTGAAGCCCCAAAAACGGAACATTATATGATATCATATGTTGTTGGAGGGACAGGTATTCAGGGACTCTCTTCTGAAATATTCAGGAAATCGAGCCCTGGAAAAAAAATTTGAGGTACTCTGTAAATAGTTTTGGATGGAAGGGAGGGATTTAGCAGCGTAGCATTTATAAGACTAACTTATTTTCTGAAAACCAGAAAAATAGAAATAAATGAAAGAGGAGGGCGGAAAAACGGTACTTTTGAAATGTATTAAAATAAAATGTTCGTTATGTTACTATTATATTGTTCAGATATATTTTAGTAAAAGTACTTTATAGAAACTATAAAAAATTATTGGAGCTTTTTTCTGAAATAATAAATAAAAAGTAACAATTTTAACATGAAAATATATCTGTAAGCGACAAAAATCTTTATTTTGAGAAATCAAAAAACAAGAATAAATTTAACTTCTTAAATTATAATCTGTTAAAAATTTTTCATTTCAATTAACTCGCACCGTTTAATCTGTATTTTACATTGTAACTGTTTTTAAAATTATTGAAAGATTTTTATGAATAGTCTAATGAAGATTTCACCGATTTTTATTAGTGTGAATTTTTGTGATTTTTGTGTGAATACCTTTAGTATTCTTTAAATGATATTTATCTTTGCAATTTTATAACTTCATAAAAAATATCTATCCCTGTATTTCTGACGGTTTACAATAGAACAAAATAATTGATACAAAGTTTTTTTTTTTTTTTTTAAATTTTCACCTTGGGATAGTTCTAGAAATTGCGTTTCTTTATCACAGCTATGATATGTGCCGCGAAAAGTAATTTCTGGGTATGCCACTGATTTAGGTTGTTTCTTTTATCAACATTTCCCACCAAAAACAATAGATTCAAGTTTTAAAGAAATTAAAAAATTTGTTCAAATGATATATATGGGGAGGGAAAAGGGTGAAAGTGAACTCAAGTGTACTGACCATTCCATTTGTCCCCTGGTTTTGTTGCTTGTTGTGTGGAAATTCCTAGAAAAGGCAGATCACATTTTTGAAATCAGGTTTGAGGCAGACTGTACCGCAAAAAACTGTAGTGCGAGAATTTTTCTGGGGGAGCTGAGCCTATCTGAAATATTCCAGGGGGAGCCCAAGCTCCCCCAGCTCTCCCGGTTCCTAAGCCTATGTCTGACTCCACAGCCCTGGGTTCTACACATGCATGCCCACATACACACACATGCACCTACACACACATGCAATACAAAACATGCATACAAAAGTCTACACATACATATAACTACACACAACTCCCTACATACAAACACGAGCCTGCACATAAGCACTACATGCACTCTAAGTTGGACACTGACGGATGCACAACATGTCACATATTTAGACACACGGTAATGTGTCAGCCAATTTCGGAAATCAGGCGACACATCTGCCAGTGTGTATCTTACATGAACCATTTCAAGCTACTTTTGATCCTCTCATTTCTCAAAAACTATTAAATCTACGTGCTTAAAATTTTGTACGTCTAATACAGCTGCATAGCAGACCTATAATCCTAAATTTCATGAATGTACCTCTTATAGTTATGGAATTATTAAGATCTGAAAAGTGTCATTTTTTACACTGACTGACTCACTCATCAAAATGTTTACGAACTTCAATGTGTCTCACATACTTGAAATTTGGCATAAAGATAGATTTTCATGCATATGTAAAGGGGGAAATCTCAAATTTAAACAACTATAAGCCTTCCTTGAAAACTAAAATGTTGTGTAAAATTCTCTTTGTGTAATAATCGACATGCTGTGCATCCATCAGTGTCTGGCTTTGTCAGCAAGTAGCACGCCAACATTGCTTTTGCAAACATGTTACTACTACCTTACATCTTGTTCAACATGATATGACATACCAGCATGTCCTGTTTGTCAACAACCTTTTGAGACACCCTGTATATATACAAATTATTTTAACAGTTATTGACCTTGACTGTCTTATTTGATTAATAAAATAGCTAGATTCTGCAACTAAAATAAAAATTAAAAACCTAGGTGATAATGGCTGATATACCTTTTTAGATCCGAGATTCTAATCCCATGTAACATCATCAAAACAAAGCACTTACCTCAGAAGGTAAAATATTTTCTACATTTTCTAGTTCCTTTTCTATTATTTCAACACCTTTTAGATAATTTTCTAAAGCTTCCTTCCCATTACAAAGTTGAGCCATAGAAAAGAATTTTGAATATCCAACAGAAGGTGCAATTTCTATGCAATGTTTCAAAAGCTATGGTTGGTTAAGAAAATTGAAATTACACAATAGGTTTCTAAAAACTTTGAAGAAATCATTTCTAAGAGCTAAGCTATTGTATTCTTATAAAGAATTTTAAAAAAAAAAGAAAAGAAAACCTTTAAAAAGATATTCTTATTAGTTATAAGAGACATTAAATAGCAAGTTTAACAATTTCTTTTAGGTACAAACTTCTTTAAAAGCAGAAAGATATGAAGGATACGTTTTCAACCTCAAACCATTTACATTGCTCTATGTACACACTAGCTAGCATTTCTAACGCTTTTGTGTCATCTGGGTTTATTTTCAATACTTCAGTCAGCTTAGAATCAGCTTCGTCATAGTTAAATGTATCAATAGCAGATTCTGCCTGAAAAATTAAAAGGAATGAATTAGAAAAAATAGCAATTGCTTGAAAAAAGTTTTGAAGACTTCAGTGCTACATCAATAATTGTTTATAACCTTTCCCTATCAATAACATTTTGTGCCTAAGATAATATAATATTTGCATCAGAAGTATTAACCATTAACCTTAAAAGAGTTACCTCTTGTTAGATCTCTAGTCTTTTTTAAAAATTTTAAGAATTTTTTGGTCCTATTCCAGAAAAATCAGCACTTACTTTGGGGTGGTGTCATAATTCCTTCCTGAAAGCATTTGTTTGCAGTAACTTTTATGCAGAAATGATTTAAGGGAAGGAGTTATGACCAACCTGAAACATAAGCTTAAAATGATTCATTTTGCTTTACTGTTACTTTTAATTAAATGAGTACAATTAATATAAATATGTTTTTAGGAGAATGTGGGGGCAAAGTGAAATAGTTAAGATGACTGAGCGTTTTCAAAATGAAAAAATTGGAAATTTGTTTTGAGAATTGCAGTACATACAGAAAGAACATTGTATTTGAAAATAAAACTTGTATTAACACAATAATTTTTATTTTTGGCAGCAAATTTTTGCATTCAAATAAAGGTGGAAATTTTTCACTTTTTTTTCATGGGGGCAAAGTGAAAAATAAAATATTTTTCTAATGAAATATTTTCTAATTGATTGAAAAAACCTTTTTTATTATATAAACCAGTGAATAAAAGATTGAGTGAATAAATGGAAAGAATAAAACTATAAACAAATAATTAAATAAATAAATTAGTATATGAAGAAAAATAAATGAGTGAGTAAAAGAGTGAATGAATAATAAAATAAAGGAATGAATGGGTAAATAAGTAAATTACAAAATGAATGCATGTAAATGCATTAATTAATAAATCAAAATGCAAGTAATATGGGTAGTTCTCAAAAGTTGGGAACAAAAAAGTTAATTCTGAGCAATTTTTAAAATTTTGAAATGTAACATCAATTTTGTTTTTATTGCATAGTATGTACGCCTAGAACATCAAATATAAGCATATAAAGACAGCAGGTATTTATGAAAATTAATAAATAGTAAATTTAATGATCGGTCTGTAGGTAACATATTTTGGACATAGTTGTCCAGTAGGTAACAGATTTTGGACATCATCATAATTTAAGTTTCAGTTTTTGAACTTTTCCAACGAAAACTTTATCTATTTTTAAATTCTGCAATGAAAAATAGAGGATTTATGAAGTACTTGAATGACTTTATAGACTGGTCTTTAAATAACAAAATTTTGTCATGGTTTCGTAGAATCCGAGAAAACCCCCCGTCTATTTTGCCAAAGCAGGTAATTAAGTTGCCAAAACTCATGCAGTTGGCAAAAAGGGGAATTCCCTGCTAGTAGCTCTTTGCTTATCGTACACTGTGAGTTGTCGCCAATCGGGGTTTGCTTGGCGATTTTTGTGCAAAGAGAGAAATATCTAAATAGTAAAACATTGAAGAATTATTTATAAATAATTGCTGTTTTGATATTGATTTGTTGTCGTAATTTGAAAAACTTTTATCCAAAATATCAGTAAAATAACAGATGATCATGTTCTTAATGTTGCAGAGTCATCAGCTGCAGCCATTTTGTTTACTTAAATGCGATCATTACGATCGAAACTTGTGTTTCTACAGTTATTTATGTAATGCTTAATGCAAAATGTATTACAGTCGAGTTTGGACTTACGCGAGGGATGTGTTCCAAGACCCCTCACGTAAGTCGAAATTTTGCGTTAGGGAAAAGGGTTGGTATATAAACTGTTTTATGAACATACTTCATTATTTTCATAATGAAGTGCATTCATAAAGACCCTTGAAACTGTTTTGTGAATGAGTTTTCAACTATATATTACCATTTCTTACTTAAAGAACTGAATTTTTATTTTAAAAAAGCAGTATAATTCAACATAAAACACTGTTACGATGCACAAAATCAGTGATCAACGGGAGAGAGAGATATAACATATTTCAGTACAGTATGTACAGTTCGTAGTAATAATACAATTCAGCACCATAATAGTACTGTGCAGTAGATACAGTAATTGTATCTGTACCCGTAACTTAAAAATGAAGATGATGATAATTTATGATCCGCAATCAGATTGCTATCAGTCTTCCCTTGACAGTGCATGCCGCATGCACACCAGAGAATGTTTGTGTTCCCAAAATTTAAGGTTGCTGTTTTCAAAAATTATGAGCTGACAACACATTGTAAAACTAATAAATTAGGAAAAAAACTTTTAAAATGGCTTTTTCAATGATTTTTGTAAGCATATTTGAAGAGCTTTTACGGAAGTCTGAGCTTCCTCATAGTTTCCGAAAATTTTAATTGAGTCTACTATCAGCCCTGATGCACTTCAATCAACTCCTCAGAAGACGAAAGAATTGATCTGATCTCTACGGAAGTTATTCTGCCGAAAATTTTGCATGTTGTTGGCGAGGAATTCATGAAAACTTTTAAAATTCGTTGCTTGTGAAAAACTTGCATTATAGCCATTTTGCGTAAGTTTAATCACGTTGTAGTGCGATTTGACTGTAATTGTGCAAAATTCCAATGGATTGAAGAAATTAACATTATAATAGCGTTTTTATTAAGGTTATAAGTCATTTATAATAATGAATAAATGGACAGAATTATCGGCGTCTAGATCGTAACGCAATTTGGACATCTCACATATATGTTTAAGAAAAATGATTTTGCTCCAAAGATACTGCAGAAAAACATATCAAAACACTTTAAAATAATTAAAAATTGATTTTGAGCATTGGAAAATACTTTTAAAGCATATAAATCAAATATTTAGTTCTCAAATAATAGCATTGTCCAGACAGTAACTTATGGACATACAAACTTCCAACTTCCTTTTTTTTCGTTTAAAAAATAAATAATGTGTCTTTACTTTTGTAATTTGAGGAAAATATTATCAAAAAATTATTCAGTTTGAGATTCATACCCCCCTTTTTTTTAAACATATGGAAATAATAATTTTTTTTTTTTTTTTTGATGGTACATTTGCTTAGTTAACGTTTTGAATGTCCAAAAAAGTGTGCCTTTTAGCAAAGAAAATATATTTTAATAGTATTTGAAGAGCATTTTTTCCATAATTTACGCCAATTCTTGTCTCTATACAGTATTATAATTTAACTCAAAAATTTCTGAGTTAATTAAAATCAAAATTATTTGGTGTTAAAACTTCAAAGTTGAGGTCTGTGTTTGTTTCCTCCTTTTGAGAACTGCCCATGCAGTAAATGATTGAGTGAGGAAATGAAATAAAATATTGCACTTCGCCCCGCATGTACTTAACCAATTGTAGAAAATATTTAAAATACAAATTAGCTTAATATTTATAAAATGAAAATCGCCAAGTATCTGAAGGTCTCATTAATGTTTAAAATGTCAATAACAAAAGCTTTATCTTTTTTTATAATTACAAAAATAATTTTTGACTTACAACAACAAAAAATAGTATAAATTTTTGAAAATTGTCAGCATTATCGCATGCTTTAATCTTTGGCAGTATTTTTTTTTTCCTGAGTGGTATCGACTACATGTTCTACAACAAAGTTAAAATATTACCAGATAGGTGACGGCGCTAAAAGCAAAGTAAATATTTCACTATTTCACTTTGCTACACATATAAAAGAATCACAATATTAATTGGCAAAATCAGGGTTGGCAAGTTTCTGCCGAGGTGGTTAAAACCACTGGTAGAAACCGGTTAAAACCGGCATGGCAAAAACCCCTTTCTGCCACATTTGTGGCAGAAACTGGCAAAAACTCAAAAAATGACATAAAAGAAATCTTTGATACCCAATAAGAATTTAGCACGGAAAATAATGAAATTAATGAAATGTAAGCCCTCCCCCTCCCAAAGCACAATTTAATTACAATATTATTAAAAATCAAACATTATGTTTTTTGCACTATGCAGCTGTCTCTAAGAAAAGGTGGATTGAAAATGTAAATGATTTCTTAATTTAATATGAATAGAGGAGAAATTACAGAATACTCTCGCAACAGAAGAACTAGATGGCAATGCCATCAAGGATCCAGCAAAGATTCATGAAACTTTCATCAATTGTATATATTTTTTTAACTGGTCCATTATGTAGTAACTGGGGTGGTTTTAAAACTTGACTGGAAAAAAAAGTTTTGGGAAATAGGGTAAATTTGTTTTGTAAAGCTGTGATATTAGGTATAAAATCGAGGTTACTGTCAGCAAGAAAAATTCTGGCATTTTCTTCTTGAGCACATGATAATTTCAATCCCAAGCATTTTAGATGACACGTATAAGCTAGCAAGTGACAACCAGTAACTGCCTATTTAAATCTGTATGTCACTTCTTTTTCTTAAGTACCCTTAAGATTCTCGTCTTTAGATTAATCCAAATGTCTTACTAGCATCTGCAGTTAAACAGTTCTCTTTCTGATCAAACTAAATCAAGGGCAATGCGTTTTATTTTTTACAATGATGAAATAGAATTACATTTTTTAGTTTACTTAAAACAAATATCATTTTGTAATTGCCTGAATTAATAAATATGCTTTTTAATTTTTGCCAGTTTCTGCCGGTTTTTACCGGTTATAACCAGTTTCTGCCACCAGCAGGGCAGAAACCAGTTTCTGCCGGCAGAAAGCAAACCCTGGGCAAAATAGAAATTAGATTTAGTTAATGAATTATATTTGAAAAAACTGTACTTTAATATTAAGTGTCCTCCACTACAAGTTTTAAAAAATGAACTTGATCGGATATTTGAACTTGATCAACGAAAAGTATTTGATTAACAATTGAAAATTTGAATAAGATACATAAATATATCTCAGGAGAGTGTGAACTAAGAGTAGGCATTAAAAAAGAAATTTCAGATAAATAGCTTTGACTTCATTGTACACAAGGATAGGAACATAATGCTGTAATTTAATTCAAAAAATTAAATATGACAAATTACCTCTTCAATCAAAACATTAACCTCTTTAGTAGGCTGATTAGGAACTAAATCTTCAGCAGCTTTATCTACCTCTAGAGAAATAAAAGAATTTGTAAGTAAAAAAAATATGAACAAAATTCTCATTCCAAAAGCATGTGAAAACATATTAAAGAATATAGTTAATAATACATTTTTGACTCCCACAAAAAAATAGGATTTAAAATCAAAGCAAAAAACTCCCTAGAACTGTTTTGGAATTGCAGCCTAAAATATTAGTGATCAAGATTTGTAAACTAGGATACATAGTGGAGCACCGTTTATATGTTTTTGAAAGGATTGTATGAAAAAATGAGTACATATAAAAAACATATAATAGGTATATATGTTAATATGCATCAATCAGACTCAGCAGGTACCAATTTAGAAAATACATAAACAGTGCTTCACTGAACATAGTCAAGGGTAAGTAATAAAAATCAATAGCAACTCTCTTGAAAACGTTCTGAATCTGTCTTTGTATTCAGCACATTCATGATGCTTTGTAATATTTTCAATTTATAAGGTGATCATATATCTCGTTTTAAATGGGACCATCTCATTTGCAGGTCACTGGAATGACCGGTTTTCTAAAGTGACAGAATGGAATACTGTAAAACCTGTAAAGTTGACCACCCTTGTAAGTTGACCACCAGTCTAAGTTGACCACCTTTTTCAGGCACGGAATTGGCCTTTATCGTATAAATAAACCTCTGTAAGTTGACCACCTGTTTAAGTTGACCAATAAAGTAGTGCACTGCAAGTGGTGAACTTACACAGGTTTCACTGTACTGGGAATATATTTTTACTAAAAGAGATTGTGTGGAATTTTTTAAATATTTTTTCATATCAAATATTTTATGCTTTTTTAGCCCTAATGCACCAATAAAATGTCATTTTCCCTTGTGAGTAATTGTAAGAACTAAAACCCCAGTTGCACATCTTAAAGCAATGCTGATTGCAAAAAGTTATTGTGTGAATCTTGCCAAGATAAATTTCATGATTATTTGAAAAATAGCATAAAATATACTTAAACAAATTCTTGCATTAAAAATTGTAACTTTACATCATGTCAAGAGTTAATTTCTGGCTTTTTCTATAATAAGCACAAAATGTAAACCATTTGCATTTTTTTTCTTCTTTTATTAATATACACAACCAGTTGCCTAAAATTGTTTAATGTTCTGTTTTGATTTGAGATAAAAATAAATGGTCACTTTATGAATTCATAATTTAGTGAAAAAGACTCAAAAGTTTAAAAATTTTTGTCAAATGAATGCATTCATCTTAACATTTGACAGTTGGCAACTCTGCTTGAACAATTTAAAAACTATGCTCTAGTAGAATATTTTGGCAACTAACTCAACTAATGGGCAACAGTTCACATAGGGGGCATAGGAGGCTTATATGGGGGGGAGGCAAGGGAGAGAACTGCAATCTCACTTTTAAAAGTCAAGAGGTTTTGACCATCCACTTTTCTCAGTTCAAAATTAATGATACATTTAAAAAATTCATAAAAATTTGTTGATTCACCTCTAAAAAGAACGAAGAATCGACTTAATAGCATGGATTTTATGCATTTCTCAAGTTGTTATTTCGTAAAAAGAAAAATGGAGCTTCAAATTGGACGAAAATAATCTACTATGGCCATCCATCCCTATTTTTGAGGATGTGTCCCAATTTTTTTGAAGGTCATTTAATTAATAACAACACAAAACTTCCACTCATAAAAAAAAGTCAGCTGTAGGGGCACAGCTTTACAAATACAAATGTGACGACCAGCAACAGGCTCTGGGCCCAGCTAGGCTGGTCCTAGTCAATTAATTAGTCCCCAATGAAGATCAATGGCCCTCTTAATGCTATCCACCCCCTTGCTCATTACCGTCTCTTCCGGTAAGCTATTCCAAGTGCCCACGACCCTGCTAAAGTAGTAGTTTTTCCTGATTTCCAAGTTAGCCTGAGATTTAAATAGCTTAAAAGAATGACCCCTTGTCCTGCTTTCCCCGCAAAAATTTAATCCATTTACATCTTTCATTTTGATAAATTTAAATAACTGAATCATGTCCCCTCTGACTCTCCTTTGCTCCAGGCTATACATGTTAAGCCTATTAAGTCTGGTATCATAATCTAAATCTGAGAGTCCCCTTACTAATTTAGCTACCCTTCTTTGAACCCTTTTCAATACAAAAATATCTTTCTTCAGATAAGGCGACCAAAACTGAACAGCGTACTCCAAATGAGGTCTTACTAAACTCTTATATAAAGGCAGAAGAACTTTCTTAGATTTGTTTGAAATAGATCTATTGATAAACCCAAGCATATTGTTGGCTTTGTTACTAGCAATACTGCACTGTTGACTAAACTTGAAGTCCTGATTTATTAAGATACCCAGATCCATAACATTTTCTGCCTGATTTATGACTGAACCCTGTAAATGATGTCTCATACGCTTATTTCCATGACCTAAGTGTAGCACTTGACATTTCCCTACATTAACTGCCATCCCCTACTTATCTGCCCACTTAGTAATATGATCTAAATCCTCTTGAAGCTGATTTACTTGTTCTTCATTTTCGACAATCCCCATAACTTTTACATCATCAGCAAAACAATTCATGCTTCCAGAAATATTTTCATTGATGTCATTCATAAATATAATAAACAAAAGAGGCCCTAAAACTGATCCCTGAGGAACCCCACTTAAAACATCACTCCAATTAGAATGATTTCCTCTCACAACTACTCTTTGCTTCCTACCAGTGAGCCAATTTCTAACCCAAAGTAAAGTTTTTCCTCCTATTCCTATGTCAGCTAACTTGCTGAGAAGAGCAACATGTGGTACCTTGTCAAAAGCTTTTTGAAAATCAATATAAACAACATCCACACATTTTTTGTTATCTAAAGCTGAGGTAACCTTGTCGTAGAAATGCAATAAATTAGTAGTACAGGATTTACCTTTCCTGAAACCATACTGCAAACTAGTCAACAGACTATTAGTCTCTAAGAACTTCATGATCTTAATTTTGATCAAAGTTTCGAAAATCTTACAAATCACCGAAGTCAAACTTACAGGTCTATAATTCCCAGCAATACCTTTGACCCCTTCTTGAAGATTGGCGTTATGTTAGCCAGCTTCCAGTCCTCTGGCACCGTCCCCGAGTTATAAGAAGCATTGAAAATATTCAAAATAACATCCACTAATTCCTCTGCACATTCAACTAAAAGCTACGTAGCTTTAGTTGCTTAAACCTCCTCCCTGGAAAATACAAAATCCTCAAGCTGTATAATAGCTTGTGTCTTGTTAGTGTCAACTGTTGAGATACAGTTATCGTTAAACACACTGGAAAAAAAGTTATTTAGAACATTTGCAATATCCCTATCGTTTTGGATTAAATTTCCATACTCATCAACCAAAGGCCCTATTTGACTGTTTCGAGCTTTCACAGAACTAGCGTAAGCAAAAAACCTCTTAGGGTTCCCATCAATGTCATCTGCCAGCCTTTGCTCCAATTCCCTTTTCTGAATCCGTACCAAATACTTAAAATTTCGCCTTGCCTTACCATACTGGAGCCTCTCCGCACTCTGACCAGTTTCTTTAAACTTACGAAAAGTGGCTTGCTTATAATTAAGAGCTTCTTTAGTCTCCCTGGAGAACCACATGGGCCAAATTTTGGTACTAACACCTTTTCTCCTAAATGGAACATAATCCCCAACCGTATTAGCAAGTTTATCCTTAAATTCCATCCACTGCTGAGCTACGTCGCTATTTTCCAATCCTGACGATAAAACCTCTTTCAAGCTCTGCCTAAGTGCAACAAAATCAGTGTTTCTGAAATTGGGCACAAACCTAAAATTATCATCTTTGCACACTTCAAATTTAATCCGGAACCTAATGCTGTTATGATCACTATCTCCAAAATGCTCCCCTACACACAACCCCTGAACAAAACTTCCTATGTCACAAAAAACTAGATCCAAAATCGCCTCCTCTCGAGTTCCCTGAGTTACAACTTGATCTAAGAAACAGTCACCAATTACTTTTAAAAATTCCTCTTCTTTGCCATTACCAGGATAAAAATTATTCCAATCAATACCCGGAAAGTTGAAATCCCCCATTATGATAACGGATCCCTTACTGGACATGTCACTAATAATACGGTACATCTGTTCATCTTGTCCCTGGTTTGAATTACGTCTGCTGCCTTCCCCGCACCTCCTTTGACCCCCCACTTTTTTGGTGCACCCAGGGCCTGATAACTGAATGGGCCAACTAGGCAATGGCCTATGGCCTCTGGGGCCTCAAATGGGCTGAAATTACTTTAGTTTATGGCTAAAGTTTTCAAGTCTGAATACAGGGGGGCCCCAAAAAACTATTTGGCCTAGGCCCCTCAATATCTGAATCGGGCCCTGGGTGCACTAGCCACCTATGGACATATATTGTGTCAAATTTCGTTCGATTTCATGCAGTTTTTGCTATCAATCCATCCGTCAAAGTTCGAACATTTTCACGAAACCAGTAGCAGTGGCGGCGCGAGAGCAAAAGTAGACGTCGGCGATGCAGTTTTGCGAGGCCCTTTTAATCATAAAATAATGTCAGACAAATAATTGAATTCATAGAATTAATTTTTGTACTAATTATAGGCACTTAGGGTTCCCAATTCATTTAATTGCTGGGACAAAAACATTTCGTGATTAGTAGCGCAGTCAAAAAGAAGTTTTTTTCGTGTTGGTGGAGGAGGCGGCACATTGACAGGGGAAAAAATTACCTGATAGAAAGGGGGGTCCGGGGGTTCTTCCCCGGAAAGATTTCAAAATTTGTAGTTTAAAAACGCTATTTTAGGCTTTCTTTGCTGATGTTACGGGAAAAAAGGTACAGGGGGTCTCGGTGGAAATTTCTAGAAATTGAAGCCTTAAAAATGCAATTATAGGCCATATTTATTGACTTTAGGGTTAGAGACTGTCCCAGATCGATTCTTTAAAAAAAAAAAAAAAAAAAGAAAAAGAAAGAAAAAGGTCAAAATCAATCTCCTGCAAATTCTCGAAATTGAAGTTTCAAAAACGGAATTTTAGACAAACTTTGAAGATTTTACGGGAAGGAAGGGAGATCCCTCGAAAAATTTTGAAAATTATGGACCTAAAAACTTAGCAATATTTGATATTCAGGAGTCATTCCACTTGAACTTTTTGTTAATGAAGTTTAAAAAGCCTAATTGCCTATGATATAAAAGAAAGGAGGTATGGGGACCCTTGCCCGAATATTTTCTGAAATTCAAGCCTTAAAAATGCGATTGTAGGGCCATATTTTGTAATATTACGCTCGGTAATTTTTGAAATTCAAGCTAAAAAACGCAATTTTAAGCGATTTTCGACGTTGTAGAGTATTTGGGGGCTTTAAGCTGGAAATATCGCGAAGTTTAAGATCTGGAAACAAAATTTCAGTTGCTCCATAATGCTTTCGGTGTGTGTGTGGAGGGGAAGGTGAGATCGGAGGAGCAGCATTTTGGATATTTTCTTATTTTTAGATGAACTTAGGAAACAAGAGAAAAAAGAAAAGAACTGAAAAGAAGAGAAAAAAAGAAAGGGGGGTGATAGAGTTAGCTGATCAATAAGCTGTTGCCATTGAATACTTTTAATTCAGGCCCCGACAGAATTGGGCCAAACATTTGCTAAGGCTGGCTCTGTGCAGTCTCTCCTACACGTACTATTTTGATTACTTTTGCGTCTGTTGTATTTAATAAGAGCTTCAATCAAAAACATGGAAATATCTTAAAACTTCTGAGAATTTACTTCTGAGAATTTTGCGAGGCCCTATCTGCGCGAGGCCGTCAGCAGTTGCCGACGTCGCCGACGCCTAGCGCCGCCACTGACCAGTAGGTACCTCTTTAGACATAGAAAAAATTCAAAACTAGGTGCCCTGGATGCCTTACATTAATTTACTAATTTTGAACCTTGGTAGATGTGTGTATCAGAATTACTTAATACACACTTGGTGAACAGTGTAACACTATAGGGTCTGGTGGGGGAAAGTGGTCAATGGGGTAAAGTGGTCAGTCGTCAAATAAATGGCTATAGCTTGGAAATAAATGTTCGAATGAATGTGAAAATTTTATTATAGAGTAGAGAAGTTAGAAACTACATTTTGAGTACAAAATTTTACAACTGGCAAAATGTTATTCGGTAAAAAAGAATATTTTCTGTCAATATGAAAAGTTTTTAAATCTAAAGACCTCTTTTAACTTCCTTGGGAAATTTTGTTTGTTAGAATTATGAACAGACTGACTGCATAGGAAGCTTCCTACATGTCTCAAGAACTCTTACTCATTAGCAGTTAGCTGAATCTATTTTAGATAATTTTTTAGAACAATTTTAGTAAGATGGGGTAAAGTGGTCATAATATTAGGCCTAACAAGTATTGTTCTTCTAATGTCACTTAATCATTAACTATAAGGCAGATATAAATTAAATATTAATTTCACTTAATATGTATTGTTTTTTCAGTAAATGGTGTTAAATATACGAGTATATGCGTAAGTATACGCATATACTCGTGTAGGCACGTATATAGACGTATTCACATAAATGCACCAATAAATACATATATGGGTATCTGCAAGTATTTTTAATCTAAACAGATATACATTCGGCTATAACGTATATACTCGTTTGTATATATAAACCCTTATATACTCAGGTAGACACTCATATACGCATACGTACTCGAGTAGACACTTACATACAAGCACATGATATACAAGTATACAGGGTGAGTTTAAACATTTAAGCAAATTATTAAAAGGTGTTAGAGGGGAAGATAAGAAGCAAGAATCACATAAACAAACAAACACAATACTGACGCGCTACATGCACGCAAAGCCAGAAACTGATGGATGCAAAACTGGTCAAAAATTTATTACACAAAGACAATTTTACACAATATTTTAGGTTTCAAGAAAAATTTTAAAGCGATTGATGCAATTTGCGGCCTGCAGCTGTGATATATGTGCGTCACAATCACAAAGCACGCTCTGTTACAATAACGAGACTTTTGAAAAACTTTCATCAGCCGATGCGCCTTTGTTGCGATGCTTGTATTAGAGCTACAGTCCGTAACTTTTAACAACTGTTCTAAATATCTAAATATTTCTTAAAAACTAAAATCTTGGGCAAAATCATCTTTGTGTAACAAATTGGTGATTTGTTTTGCATCCATCAGTTTCTAGCATTGTGTGCATGTAGCGCGTCAGCGAACGTAAGTTCCTTATAATTCTTTGCTTCTTATCCTCCCATCTCACATCCCTTAGATTTTTGCCCAAGAGCTTGTTTTCACTCTGTAGGCACACATGTATATAAGCTTGTATACTCGTGCATACATACATGTACTTATGCATACACGTAAATGTACGTATATACGTCTATACAGGTATATAATCATGTTTGCACATATACATACGTATACGCGTGCTTCACAATGTGAGTAGACACGTACCCCCAAACATACACTGGATGTATCCACGAATTAACTCGTGTATATCCGTTTGTGTATGTACACTTATATATGCGTGTATACGTGTACTGTACACGTATATACTCATGTATGCACGTATATACACAAGATAAAAGTGCATACACTCATATGATGTTCGTTTACCCACATATATACCCGTACATACACGTGACACGTATATACTCGTGTATACACGCATACACTCCTGTAGCTAATCACGTATACATGCTTATATACACGTATATGCTTGAGTAGGCACGTGCATGCATGTATCTGATGCATACAGGTATCTACTCATATATGAACGTGCTTACTAATGTTTACACGACACGTATATACTCGTGTATACTCACATATGATTGTGCATATACTTGTAACTATAAAAATAAGCGAAATATACAAATATTAGGGTTGTTTATAATGGTTTTGCATCTATTTTTAACTATGACCACTTTACCCCATGCTATGACCACTTTCCCCCAACCCATGGGGTAAAGTGGTCATAAATACAAAGGGAAAATAAAGTGTTATAATGCTACTTAAATCAATATTTATTTTCCTAAAACTCAATGTACCGTGTTCTTTAATAATGCAATGTAAAATAAAAACAAACAAAGTTTAAGTGTTTAAAGAATTTATTGTATTTATTATTCACCTAAGTTGAAAACCTACGATTTTATGACCACTTTACCCCACCAGACCCTACTACTTAAGAGGATGTCTATAGAAAATTTTGTAAAAACAAAATCTTTACAAAAAACGAGATTAATTGTAACTAGCGGGATAACGTTAATTAACAACAAACTTAAACTAATACTTTGCATTGAATAATAAAATACAAGCTACTTCGTTTGTGCTTATTCCTCTTGGATTTTGTCATCCTGTTAGTAAGTGAAATACGTTTACTCAAAAACTTTTACACAACAAACCAACATAACAGAAACAACTCCAACACGTGGAACAGATTTGTTTTCTTTCTAGCGCAGTTGCAATCACGGATAATCTTCATATGCAAAGGTAAAGGTGGCAATTTTTTTAAAATGTGGAAATAATTTCGAACAGAGAAAAAAAAAAAGAGCCATGGAATATAAAACAGTCAACATGCACTCAAGTTCGAACTTGCTGCAAAATAATCACTAAAAACAGTAATTCATAGTACAATTATATAATTGTTAGATAAATGAGCAACTCTCTACTCAGCTCGTGATTCTTTAACACTTCAAAGCCGACGGGGGCGTAGCTCAGATGGTAGAGCGCTCGCTTAGCATGCGAGAGGTACCGGGATCGATACCCGGCGCCTCCAAAATTTTTAATGTTCGAAACTAGCATTTTAAAAAAATCTGTTTCATAAGTTTTAAGGGGCGGTTGAGAACACACACCAATCCTGCAAAATTTGGAAAGAATTTGATTTGGGATTGCAATACCAGGAAAAATGTTGTTTATATTTTTTAAAACGTCTCACCCACCCCCGTCCGTTCTTTTTCTTTTTTATAGTTTTCTTTTCCCGCTTTGTACTTGATTATTCGCATAGATTTCAGAACACCTGTTCGATTTTTTTTTTTTTTTTTTTTTTTGTATGCTAACATAACACGCAAAAAGAACACAAATATCATACTTAATAAAAGTAATCATAAAAATTAAAAAAATGCGTGCAATTGTATTGAGAAAAATATTAAAAAAAACTTTTTTAATGCCGACAAAATAAAAATAGCATTCCAAATCAATTTTATAAAAAATTCTTGTGGTTAAATTTAATTGATATTGAAATATACATAAATTTTAAATGATAAATACAAAAAAATCCAATTCAAAACGAATTTCCAAAAAATAAAAAAAAGAGAATGAAAAAAAGAAAAGAAAAGAATAAAAAATTACAACACCGCAAGAGAATAAAAATTAATCAAAAATAAATATTTTCATTAATTCTAGTTCATAAGCTCGCTTAATTTGTTTTTTAATCTTAATTATATTGGTGAATAATGTAACTTGAATATCCAGCACACTAAACCCAGCATCCATCAATAGGAATTTATTTGAATTTTGACATCTTGAATTCAAGTCATGTTTTTCGCAATCTCGAACCGTGATAAGGACCCTACTCGTTGGGTTTCTTGTTTCTACAAATGGTACCTATCGTAATCATAATTGCGAAAACTTTAACGCAAGACGTCAAAATTCAAATGAATGCCAGGGGATGCTGTGCGTTGGATGCTGTTTTTGTCTAAAGAAACGTCAACCACTCTCAAGCGAGAGCAATCAGCAATTCGTGATTGCTCTAAGAAGAAATAATAGTTAATAGTTTAGTTAATAATAAACACTAATTTGTAACTAATCTTCATATATATAATAGCGAATGTTCGAGTAACGCTGACGTCATCAACAATGAAAGTCGCGCCACGGCATCATGGGCTCCCATATGCAAAATTTTAAAGGGGGGGGGGGCTCAGATATTTTCCCCGTAGTTTTGCAGGATATTTTCCCCATGGAAACCGAATTCAGGACAGATTACAGTTATTAAAATTTGACATTTTTAATAACATATTCATTAAATGGCTGGGAAAGAAATTTTTTTACATTTTTCCCAAGAAAAAAATATTATAAGCAAGGAAGTTCTATTTTCTAAAGGAGGGGGTGGGGGCTTGAGCCCTTCATTTGCCCCCTCCCCCCATATGGACGCTCTTGGACGTCAAGATAATTTGATACTACGTTTTGGCAAGATTTGACATGCAGAGAAATGCTTTTTTTTGAAAGGGCTGAACTGGATCCGGTAACTTAATTGTTTGGTATGACTCAGTTTAGGAGAATGAAGAAACGTAAAAATTATCAACAAACAAAGCTATACATTGGAGTTAGGGTTAAAATGCCAACTATCAAAATGCAGTCGAACCCGCTTAATGGAATAGGCAATTTGCCAGGAAATTATTCTAATAAGCGGGATATTCCATTATCCGGGATAAAAATAACACACATCAACGGTGTAGTACAGCATATTGACCATTCCCAAGCGGTAATTCTGTAATCCACGCTATGGCTTGGTTTCTTCCATGCTCGATAGATGCCGCCACTACTTTTTCATGATTTTTTTTTTTTTTTTTGCTTTCTTTTTAAAAATGTCTTGTGTCTTTTGAAGTTTTAACCATGGATAGCTTATCATCCGGCTTTACTTATTCAAATATTAATATTACAAACGATCAAAACGAAAATTTAACTTACAGAGTAAAAGAAATCACCGATGAAAATGCTGCAAATGTAAGTTTAAAAAAAAAATTTCTTAATTTAATTGCGGATAATCCCGAAAAAAAAAGATGTTATTAAAGGGACAGAACAGCCGATTTAAATTATTGGAATTTAAAAAAAAATTCATATGCCTAAAGGTTTAACGTTGTATTTAATAATTTAATCAACGGTCTAATTGATACAACTATATCAATTAGATATCATTATATGCAGTATTCGGGGGGGGGGAGTACATGTATATAGTGTGAAATGTAAGTCAGAACAGCTCTTTTACAAAAGTACTCCAATAGGCTTTCTAGTTTTTTATTTATTTATTTATTTTTTTTTTTTTGAAAAACACAAAGACACACATATATATATATGTGCCAATGATTTTTTTTGGTGGGGGGGGGTGTGATCGCTTCCTTTTGGGGGGGGGACACATTCACCCTTAGTTTTATTTACCCATGTTTTGTAGCATTTTTTAAAATTAATTTTCTGTTTAGTTTGTTCTTTAAGTTTTGTTGTTTTTTCCACCAGTACTTACATGTTCTTTACTTAATTGCTATGTTGGGTCTTTTTTGGTTAAAGATTTTTTAGATTGTATTTGTGTTTTAATAAAAATTGAATTAACTTCTCTTTTGATTGGCTTATACAGATTTAACTTAAATATGCTTGTTTATTTTATACACAGAACTGGTTACAGCAACACAGTGAAGATACAAAAAGTACTTGGCGTGTTGCAACAACGTACTATCCGAAATCAGGGAGATTTAATAAATACAAAATCAGCTATCGCTGTGTGCATGACAGACAGAATAGTTTCTGGGGATGGTCCTTCAAAGCTTACAGGATGCACTGCCAAATTGACAATCACAATACAAAGGCAAGTTACTTTCAATTAAATGTATATATAACAGAGTTTGAAATAGGGTTCAATTTCTAGAAGGGGAATGTCCCCCTTTACTTCAGATTCCAGGGGGGACTTTTGGAATTTCGGGGAGAATTTTTATGAGTTCTGAAAATTTGTTTACAATTTTTTTTTATAATTCAATTTTATTTCATTTTTCTATTTATTCATTTTTAAATTATAATTTTTTTGGTGTAATATCAGTCCCACACATTTTCAAATAATTATTCCTTAATTTTGCAATTTTACTTTATTATTTCATTTTCAATAAAATATTTTACAACTAAGTAACATCACATACACTCGATTATTTTTTTAAAATAGAACATTTTCTGGTTCTAATTATCCGAATGGGGTTCGGTCCCGATTGTTTAGAAAAATATTTCTACTGAACAAAGACTTTTTTTCTGGCGATCAAAAAGTTAAAGTAAAAAATTGCCTATAATTTTCCAAAACGGACTGTCGTTTCCAGCAGTTTTCGGATCGCATTTCGACCGGCGGATCGGAATTAGTTGCTATTGGCGGTTCGGCATCGGTTGATGTAACCAGTTCTGTGTATAAAATTAACAAGCATATTTAAGTTAAATCTGTATAAGCCATTCAAAAGAGAAGTTAATTCAATTTTTATTGAAACACAAATACAATCTAAAAAATCTTTAACCAAAAAAGGCCCAACATAGCAATTTAGTAAAGAACATGTAAGTACTGGTGGAAAAAACAACAAAAGTTAAAGAACAAACTAAACAGAAAATTAATTTTTAAAAATGCTACAAAACATGGGTAAATAAAACAAAGGGTGAATGTGTCGCCCCCCCCCCCCAAAAAAAAGGAAGCGATCACACCCCCACCACCAAAAAAAAAAAAATCATTGGCATATATATACATATATGTGTGTGTGTGTTTTGCAAAAAATAAATAAATAAATAAATAAATAAACTAGAAAGTCTATTGGAGTACTTTTGTAAAAGAGCTGTTCTGACTTACATTTCACACTATATACATGTACTCCCCCCCCCCCCCGAATACTGCATATAATGTTATCTAATTGATATAGTTGTATCAATTAGACCGTTCATTAAATTATTAATTACAACGTTAAACCTTTAGGCACATGAATTTTCACATTTTTTCATAAATTCCAATAATTTAAATCGGCTGTTCTGTCCCTTTAATAACATCTTTTTTTTTTCGGGATTATCCGCAATTAAATTAAGAAAAAAAAATTTAAAACTTACATTTGCAGCATTTGCATCGGTGATTTCTTTTACTCTGTAAGTTAAATTTTCGTTTTGATCGTTTGTAATATTAATATTTGAATAAGTAAAGCCGGACGGTAAGCTATCCATGGTTAAAACTTCAAAAGACACAAGACATTTTTAAAAAGAAAGCAAAAAAATCATGAAAAAGTAGTGGCGCCATCTATCGAGCATGGAAGAAACCAAGTCATAGCCTGGATTACAGAATTACCGCTTGGGATCGGTCGATATGCTGTAGTACATGGGAATTTTATTACATTAAGTGGGATATTCCATTAAGCGGGCTTGACTATCATCAAACAAGCAACGGCTTCGTTCAAATGTCTAAGCAATTTTCACCCGTCATATCTTGGCGGGCTACTTTCTTCTGGTTTGTAAATATAAACATTAATTTGTAATGCGCAAGTAGCAGACGAGAAAGAGATGCGATTTCTTCAAACAATTGCAAAGGATCAAGAGATCTTAAGCTTTACCTATCTATCACAAATCACAAAGTGAATAAAGAGCCCGGGTAAAATAAAATTAATAATGCGATCACGATTGCATAAAAATAAATTCAAAAGAATAAGAACTAAAGTTAAATTTAAAAGTTTAAAAAAAAAAAACGATCCTAATTGCTGATTTCATATTAAAATGAACTTCGCTGGTCAGAACATATAAAATTTAAATATATACTTATTTTAATTTTTTCAAGCTGAATAGAAATACGGAAAAGAAAAATAATTACAACTGGTTAAAATTTGCCCCATAGATGACACTGTAGTTCAACAACCTGTTTCGAAAATTTTAAGTTTTGGAAAAAGTAAGTTCTATTTGGAACTTCAATTACTAATAGTAAAGCAGAAAGTTTATCTGGATGTTAAGACGTCTGTTTGTTTTGCGCGTGGGGCCAAGACAGGGCCAATGATGGATTTTCATGAAATTAGGAACAAAAATAGTTTGAAGCTTTGGAGCAGGGGAGTAGGCACTTCGAAGCGTTTATTCTAAAATTTAATAGTTCTTCTTTCATTCAAATTTTATGCTCATTTTCCGCATAAACTTGAAAAAAATCTAGACCCTTCTGTATTTCTATATATTAGAAAAAAGTAATGTCAAAAAATTGAAATTCTGTCCGTGGCGGGCTTGCGTCCAGAAGACCCAGTTGCACTTACAGTCTTAAAATGTTGTACAAAATTACTTCGAACCCTGGGAGTTTGCATCTGGGGGTTTTTAATTTTAAATTTCGAATGGGGTTGTTTCCTTCAGTCAAATGTACTACTTTTAGTCACTGAAATTGACAGAATGAGTAAAAAAAATAACATGGACCCTGAAAATACTTTTATTTTCCCAACAGTTATTTTTTAATTAATTTTTTAAAATGTCCGATTTTGAAAACAAGGCGTGGTCTTTATGACGTCACAAATGATGCAATTTGGCGCATCTTTCTACAACGTTTCCACGTTATGATAATCAAGAAGCGAATTAAATATTGCGCTCTACGCTTCCTATCAACCATATCGTTGCCAATACACGTGAGTAAAAATGCGACTTAAATATTTTTCTCCGTGAATGGCAACACTAAATGGCATTTCATCATTTGTAATGTCACACGACAGAAACGTAAACAATGAAAGCGCACCGATTTAAGTAATTTTTTAAAAATATTAAACGTGAACAAATTATTAAAAAAAATGGTCAGATCCTATATTTTTAAGCATGCTCTGTCAGAAAAAAAAACTTTTAAAATTTTGGAAACGACCCCATTAGTTTTTTTATTTTTTTAATTAATTTTAAGTTAAAATTTCATGTAAATTCTCTATTAAAGAGGTGAAAGACTTCCCACACCCCTTAACAGTCTATGACATTCGAAAGAGATTTTTTTTTCTGCATTAAATAAAACTTGTTCATTTAGAACCAATAGCGTCTCCCGACGCCCTTGAGTTTTTTTTTTTTTTTTTTTTTTCATACTACAATTCTATGCATTTTGTACAAAAAATAATTCCAAACACAGGGGAAAATAAATTCAGATTTAAAAAATCAAAATATTCTCTCCTTCTTCCCCTACAAAATCGAACAGCATATAGGAACATAAGTTGTTCTATAATGATGATTTTACTTCGTTGTTTTTATTTTTAACTATGAGAAAAGTAAATATACATTCATTCTTGTGCTTTCTGGTATTTTAATTAAGTATTTGTTTTTCATTAATTAATTTTATTAACTAATGCCGAGCAGTTATTAAAGAATTTTTTTAAATGTGTTTTGTCCTCGACAATCGAAAAAAAATCACGGATGCGGGTATTTATTTTTAATTTAAATTATTTATGTTAATTTATTTTATTTATATTTTATTTCAGTTATTTATTTAGCTTGTGTGTGTGAATGTGTGTCATTAAAAGTCAGAACTTTTCTAATAAAATAATAATAATAATTAAAAATAATTAATAAATAAATAAATTAAATAAAATAATATATATAATAAAATAAAAAAGAGAGCTAAAAAATGAAAAAGGAAAAGAGGGTTGAGAACAATTGGGAGGGGGGCATTTGCGCCATTGAACTTGGGGGGGGGGGGATGGGCAGCCCTATGGAGTATGATTGGGCATGGTAGACCTTAGATGATATGCCAGATTCAATGACACGTGTACATGAATATATCCCTCAATCATGATTTTGTTTCATTTTTCTTGCAAAAAATACAGTTTTTGACGAAATAGAAGCTAAATTTTTAAATCTGCCGAAAATAATAAGTAGAGTGATCTAGAAAAACAATATAAATGAACGCATAACGGAATCAATTTACCTATAAATATACAAGCGAACCAAATGTTTTTTTTTTTTCTTTTTTTTTTTTTTTTTGATTTTCTGCTACGGGCAAGACCGCACTGGTACCGCTATTAAAAAAAGGGGGGAGATTATTAGAAATTCAAAATTCGGTACAGAACATAATAAATTTAAAAAAAACTTAAATTTGTCGGTTACCAGTTTTTTTTATTTCCTATCAACTTAAGAAGTCTTTGCCCACAACCTTTAGAGTTGACGGGCAAATAAATGCTGTTAAGCTGCGGTCAAATCCAAACTTATTTTTAAAAAAGAAATCTCGAGAGAATTTTAATTCAAGAAACTGAGCAAAGAATTTAAAACGTAGGCAAAATTCAACACCATACGAAAAAAAAACCATAACAGCTGAGTGAAAAAAAATTTTTGGTGAAGGTATAATTAAAACGGCTCAACACGTACCCGCTAAGAGTAAAACACATCTCCAGGGGGCACCCGGGTTTGAACCGGGGTCTCCTCGATCTGCAGTCGAATGCTCTACCACTGAGCTATACCCCCGTTGCAATGGAAGGGCAACTTAATAATGTTAAGTCCAATGCCTTACGAATCAATATAATTCAAATCGAAGATCTTCCTCTGTTGAATTTGCAGAGGAATTTCTACTGCTACATTAATTTCAGATAGTGCGCCCCCAACTTGAATTTTTGCGAAGGCGGAAAAGAAATACTGAAATTCACAATTTAAAGAATAGAATTCCAAAAGTTCACCCGTCAGACAAAAATTTTTGAATAAGGAAATTTTTGGAAGGTCATTGTGACGTCCCATTGGTGCGCCCCTCCCCTGATTTCAGTTTATGCAATAATAGCAGTCCATGCAACTTTCAGGAGTTGTACTTCGGATTTTGCACGCGTATAGTTTGCAAAGGACCCCCCCCCCCCCCCAAGGAAAATGGTGCACCCCCTCAGACACCCAGTGTTGCCAGATGGTCAAATTCAGATTTCCCCAATTCCCTTCCAACTTTTCCCCAAAAAGCGATGTTTTCTATCAAAATTCCCCAGAATAAAAAATTATTTTCCCACTAATATTTTCATATAATGAATCGACTTCCTCTGATATTTTTGTCGCTTGAAAAAATTTTTCTTCCCCAAATAGCCAAATTTTCTTATAAAATTCCCCAACTTTTTTTTTCTTCCCATTTTCGCTTTTTTTTTTGTCTTTTTTTATCTTTATCTTTTTTTTTTTTATCTTTACTAATAATAAAGCTGAAAGTTTCTCTGTCTCTCTGTCAGGATCTCTGTGACGCGCATATAGCACCTAGACCGTTCTACCGATTTTCATGAAATTTGACAAAGAATTAGTTTGTAGCATGAGGGTGTGCACCTTCAAGCGATTTTTTGAAAATTCGATTTTGTTTTTTTTTTTTTCTATTCCAATTTTAAGAACATTTTCCCGAGCAAAATTTTCATAAGATGGGCGACTAAATTACCAAGTTATCATAATGTGGAACCGTACCGTGGGCAAGCCAATTGGCGAGAAATTCATCATGCATCATTTGTAAATATACAGGGGAACCAAAATATCTTTTACTACTACGGGCAAAGCCGTGAAGGTGCCACTAGTCATAAATACAAGCGCCTGACCGAGAGATAAGAAATAGCCAAATATTTTTTTTTTCTACTCGCATTTACTACTCTGCTTCTATATGTACATTTAAACTATGATTTTTGTATATATTTATCCAAGAACATTCTTCATCACATTTATTTTTGCCTGTTTCACGTATAATTCCGTAGCATAATATTCTACATAATGCGAAATGCGAATTCCATAAAAAAGTTGAGCAAAGCTAAACCAACGCTGTTTGATACAAACAATGTAACTACCAGATGTCAAGGCGCGAATTTAAATACGAAAAAAAAAATTCCCGAGGTTTTTTTCCCCCCAGGTTTTCCCCAAGAAAAAATTTTTCCCCCAAAGAATTCCCCTCAAAACCCATTTCCCCAAAATTTCCCCTCCCCCAATCTGGCAACACTGCAAACACCACGAACCAATCCTCCCCAAGAGAGACCAAAACCGTAAATTTATCTTAGCCACAAAAAAGTTTCAATAACGCAGTCTCCGCCGTCCGCCATGAAACCCAAACCCTCCTCGCACCACACCCCTGCTCGTGGTGGACAGGACATCCATAAGAGGGGGTAGGGGGGGGGGGTTCGAGCCTCTCTCTAGATATTTGTTGGTCTATTAATTTTTCTTAATATAGTTTGAGAATAAATATCATTCAAAACATTTTGCAACAAGATATTTTGAATAACCGTTATCAAAATCTTCTTCACTGTGATTTTCTAGTTTTAATCTGCATTGGTTTTGCTTTTAGAATAACAGCAAACAATGAATTTTAGATATCAAATTTCTACCTGTCTTCTGAAGGAAAAAATATGAATTCCCTTAAAATTGAAATGTCGGTCTAATTTTAAAATAAAAGTAGACCAGGAACATTTAACCCCCAAAGAATTGATTTAAATGTGCCAGTTTGCGGTATGGTCTCCCCCCCCCCTTCCCCACCTTTTTCTTTTTTAAAAAAATTCGAAATCGATATACCTATATTAAAACTGTAAGGATAGTACAAAGAATGCCCACTAGATGACACCACGAAAAATGATCGGCAGTTTTTTCTGATTTCGATGATGCGAAGAGTGGAGAAGGTGCTCTTAATTGAGCGAACAGAGCCTGTTACCGCAGGGGCACGCAGAGCAGATGCCCAGGGCCTGATTACTGAATAGGCCAACTAGGTCATGGTCTAGGGCTCCCACTTTTTAGGGGCCCCTAAATGGCTAATTTTTTTAATCAATAGCTAAAACACAACACCTCGCATACCATATCTCTACACAATTTTAAATGTATCAGTTGACTCTCGATAACTCGATGTCCCAAAGGACAGGCTTAAATGTTCGAGTTATTGATAGTTCGAGTTATGGGAAGTTTCCACAGCAGTCTCGAGAGTTTGGGACCCGATGGAAGCTTTGAGATAAAGGGATATTGGCGTTTTAAACTTCCTTCGAGATTCGACTGTATTGTAACGGATTCGGTGCGACTTCCACTTTCTTGAAATGAAGACACAGTTCTTGATAAAAACACAGGAAATTTATTTACACTATGTACAGGAAAGATCTTCAACAACTACTAAATTATTCATCAGCAATTAAGCAATTATCACACAACACCGTAAACTCAACGTTTACACACGTATTTACTTCCAAATACGAAAACAACACAGCGAAATGCCTCGCAATAAACAGAGCAAAAATGCACTCAGTTCGAAATCTCAATCGAAACTCAACTGTTTATCCATCGCTAACGGCTTAAATACACCGAAAAGAAATTTCTCAAATATTCCACACGCTTCTGTAAAGTAGTAGACCGTTATCAATGAAAAGAAAGAAAATAGGGGTCGTATACTTTAGCCGAATGAAAAAGGGGTTGTATATTCATTACGGGAAACTATTTACAGGTTACGTTCCTACAATAATTACTATTTACAGAATTTGTAACATTGCCCCCTTCCTAAGGACTGCACGTCCCGGGCAGTACAATCCCCAGAAAGGGTGCCAAACTTCTATCACAAGTTTACAAATATACACATTAATTAATAACTATCAGATACAGAAAACGCAATAATAACAAGAAATATTACTAAACATTAAAAGCAAAAATTATCTACAACTTTTATGTTATCAACCATGGTTGTTTACGTAATACTTATGAACTATGGCCATAGTATGGGGCTAACCGATCATAATGTACAACCCTAGGTTTTGCATTAGGTGATTTTTGGATCCTCACTACGACGTCATTTAGTCGGTTAACGACTTTGTAGGGTCCATCCCAATGCGACTGTAATTTGGGTGAAAGACCTTTCCGTCGGATGGGATTCCATAACCAAACCTTGTCGCCTTCGTTGAATTCATGTCCAGTAGACCTTGTGTCGTATCGGGTCTTCATCTTCTCCGCCGCGATGTTGATTCGCTCTCGTGCGAAGTTAAGAACGTCTTCCAACCGGGCCTGGAGATCCTGGATGTACTCCTCAGGCAATGCAGGCGCATCCGGAGGACGACCGAAGACGAGATCACAAGGTAGCCGAAGCTCTCGTCCGAAGAGCATCTGAGATGGGGCATATCCGGTAGTCTCGTGGACAGCACTGCGGTAGGCCAGCAGGAACAAAGGTAGCTTCTTGTCCCAATCCTGTTGATTTCTGGAGACCATAAGCGAGAGATTATTTAGGATTGTGCGGTTAAATCTCTCCACCATGCCGTCCGATTGTGGGTGTAGTGGTGTTGTCCTAGTTTTCTCAATTCCGAAAATTTGACATAGGCCCTTAAACACAGCAGAGATGAAATTCCTCCCTTGATCGGAATGAATCTGCAAAGGTGTTCCATATCTCGAGATCCAATGTTGGACTAGAGTCTCTGCTACGGTGGTAGCCTCTTGATCTGGAATGGGATATGCTTCCGGCCATTTGGTGAAGTAGTCGATGGAAACGAGAATGTATTTGTTCCCATCAGCAGTTTTTGGTAGAGGACCCAGGATGTCGATCCCAATTCGTTCGAAAGGAGCTCCAACGTTGTACAGATGTAGCTTCCCTCTGCTTCTCTTCTTCGGTCCTTTACGAGCAGCACAGGCGTCACAAGAATGGCACCACTTCTCCACGTCATCCTTCGCCTTACTCCAGAAGAAGCGCTCCCGAACTTTATTGAGGGTTTTCAAGACACCAAAATGTCCTCCAGTCGCACTACTATGTATTTCTTTCAGAACATCTGAAATCCTTGATCGGGGAAGTAGTAACTGCCACCTAGATGTCTTGCCGTCGTCAGGTTCCCATTTCCGGTGTAGCACGCCGTTCCGTAAATGGAGTGAGTTCCATAAAGCCCAGTATCTTTTTGTTGCAGGACTGAAGATGGAAACGTCCTGCCAGCTAGGGCGTCGACTGTCACTTTCCATGAACTCTAAAATTGGTTTTATGTCGGGGTCTTCAAGTTGATCTTTTCGAACTTGGTCATCACTCCATGGATCAGGTTCTGATGATGTTGGAGTCACTGTCACCTGATAGGCGGTAGGGCTAGTCGTTCCATACTGTTTCTCGATTCGGGAACAATAGTGGCAGTTCTCAGGACAGGGTCTCCTTGATAAAGCGTCAGCATTACCGTGAGATAACCCTTTTCGATGCTTGATCTCCATGTCATATTCCTGGAGCCGCTGTATCCATCTGGCTATCTGGCCTTCTGGATTCTTGAAGTTCAAAAGCCAAGTTAACGAGGCATGATCTGTCCGAAGCAGAAATTTTCGGCCGTAGAGGTAATGATGGAAGTGTTCTACAGCTTTCACTATGGCCAGTAACTCCTTTCTGGTGACGCAGTAATTTCGCTCCGACTTTGATAAGCATTTGCTCCAGTAAGCGATGACATGTTCATTTCCGTCAATTTCTTGGGATAAAACAGCTCCAATTCCCTCGTTGCTCGCATCAGTGTCCAGGATGAAGGATTTTTCAGGCTGAGGATAGGCGAGGATAGGCGTTGATGTTAAAGCCTCCTTCAGTCGTAGAAATGCATCTTCGCATTCTTTGGACCATTCAAACTTTTGCTTGCTCTCCGTCAGCTTATGCAAAGGTCGTGCAATGTTGGAAAAACCCTTCACAAACTTCCTGTAGTACGTGCAGAGCCCCAGGAAACTTCGCAACTGATGGATGTTTTCGGGACGACTCCAACTCCTGACCGCAGATACCTTCTCTGGATCGGTTTGTACGCCCTCAGAAGAGATGATGTGACCAAGGTAGTTCACTTCCCGGCGGAACAAGTTACATTTGGACGGGCTTAACTTCAGATTGGCTTCCTTAAGCTTTTGCAGCACCTTCCTAAGATTTGCCAGATGTTCTTCGAAGCTGCGTCCCACGATGATGATATCGTCTAAGTAGACCAGACAGGATTCGTAAGAGAGTCCTCTTAACACTGTCTCCATAAGACGCTCGAACGTAGCTGTTGCATTGCAGAGGCCGAAGGGCATCACTTTAAACTGCCATAAGCCTTGTCCAGTTGTAAACGCTGTCTTCTCTCGGTCCTCAGGGTGTATCTCAACCTGCCAGTAGCCGCTCTTCAAGTCCAGGGTCGAAAACCACTTGTGTCCGGAAAGAGTGTCCAAGGTGTCGTCTATCCGTGGAAGAGGGTAACTGTCTTTCTTGGTGATTTCATTCAGTCGTCTGTAATCGACACAAAATCTGGTGGAGCCATCTTTCTTTCGGACCAAGACGATGGGAGAGGCCCAAGGACAGGATGACGGTTCGATTACATCATTCTCCTTCATCTCTTTCAGAAGGGTTTCAACCTCTTCCTTCTTAGCGAACGGTAGTCGTCTTGGATGCTGTTTAATAGGGGGGTGTTCTCCAGTGTAAATCCTATGCTGCGTTAAATTCGTACGGCCAACATCCTCCGATGTAGATGAAAACAGATGCTTGAAGTCGTCCACCAATTGTTCCGCAGCAGTTCTTTGATCCTTCGATAAGGGTGCACTCCCAATTAACTTCGAGGTCAAGGACTCAGAAGACACAGTCTCAGGGGAATTGATTCTTCTAATGATGCAGTTTACTGGAGTACAAGTTGCCAACACTTCACCTTTTCGGATATTCCTTGGCCTTTCACTCACGTTGGCGACTCTCACAGGAATTACATCCTTAGAAAGGTCCACAAGCGTAGATGCTACCAGTACTCCTTTTAGGCTATTGCTTAGGTTAGGGTATTCAATGAGTCCAAATCGAAAACTATTGCTTTCTTCAAGGGAGCCAGGTATTAATGATTCTGACCTTGAGGGAATCGATAAATCTGTTTGAGCTATTATTTGATGAGCGGATTTTACATCACTTTCTGCAGGGAAAACGGCTATGTCCTCTCTCATCGAGTGCAGCTCATTAGTCTTGAAGTTGAGAGTGAAGTCATATTTCTTCAAAAAGTCCAATCCGAGAATGAAGGGGTCCGTGATATTAGCGACGAATGCCGTATGATGGTAGGTGGCATTCCCAAACACTATTTCCAAGTCCACTTTACCGTCAATCTCGATCTTGTCACCTGTCACAGTCTGGAGACTTACGCGTGGCGATGTCCACAGCAGTTTCAATCCAAATTCACGAGCCACATCTGTCCTAATGATTGTCACATTGGCTCCAGTGTCGACAATCAGTCTGCAGGGGTTCCCATTTACATGTGCGTAAATGAAGAGTCCATCACTGCCACTACTAGAAGAGGAAATCTGCAGAGCTCTAGTGGTGGTGATTTCCTTCCCTCGCGTAGCTTGGCGAGCCGGACAACTCCTTCGCAGGTGTCCTTCACTACCGCATTTCCAGCACTTCTGCTCTTGTTTCTTTTGGGCTGTTATGCTGCTCAGATGTCTTGCCAAGTCACCGAGTTGTCTCTCAAGTTCAGCGAGGTGGGACGACCTGGAATCAGACTCATCAGCTTCCTGAGTCCGGATTAGATGGCGATCCACACGGGTTGCTTCTTGGGCGGCCTCGTATCTCATCGCATACACAACGGCAGAATTCAGGTCTTTGACATCCGCCATCCGTAGAGCTTTCTGGATTTCCGGATCTCGAACCCCGTCGATGTAGTAGTTGAGTGCCAGGTTGTCTCGAACATCCGCAGGGCAGTCGTAAAAAGCAAGATGAGACAGTCTCTCGATGTCCGCCGCAAGCTCTTGCAGGGTTTCCCCAGTTTTCTGGAAACGGGACTTCAACTGGAGTCGGCTGAAATCTTTCTGGCACTTCTCACCGAAGCGAAGCTACAACGCAGCTGTGAGGGCGGCGAAATCCAGGCGCTGGCTGTCCGGAAGGGTCTGGAGAATGTCCGCTGCGTCACCTCTCAGGGATGCTGCAAGATGACAGGCCTTGGTAGCAGAGTCCCATCCGTTCGCTTCCGCCACTATCATGAATTGAGTTTTGTAAACCTGCCACGAAGTTTTCCCATCAAATGTGGCAAGTTTAATGGACGGTCGAGCAACCGATGTGGGAGCGCCAAACTGTACAGAGCTGCTTTCCGCGGTCGCCAATCTCCTTTCCACGTCCTTAAAGATCTCTTCTTTTAGTAGATGAAATCTTCTATCTTCATCTTCAAATTTATTTTCTACAGCATTGAATCGGCTTTCAACGGTATTAAATGTTTCTTCAATAGCATCAACTCGATGCTCTATGTCATTAAATTTATTTTCCATCACAGTCTTTACCGAAATAAGGTCGTTTTTAATTTCTTCTTGGTTAGACGTTAAGTCCTTTTTCAGCACCGTTAAATCGCTTTTTAACTGGTCTTGATTTGCCAACATACTTGCAGTCAGATCATTTTTTAATTGTTCTTGATTAGCCGCCATATCATTTTTTAATTGTTCTTGATTAGCCGCCATATCATTTTTTAATTGTTCTTGATTAGCCGCCATATCACTCTTCACAGAGGTGATTGCGTCAAGAAGTTGTTTTAATTGGTCATCCATTGCGCGAGTAATCACCATAAAAATAAAGTCCTAATTCAAAAAAAAGTCTTTATGAAAAAATGTCCAAAGTCACTTACTCCAAGAAAGTCCAGAAGAAGCCCCACGTTGGGCGCCAAATTGTAACGGATTCGGTGCGACTTCCACTTTCTTGAAATGAAGACACAGTTCTTGATAAAAACACAGGAAATTTATTTACACTATGTACAGGAAAGATCTTCAACAACTGCTAAATTATTCATCAGCAATTAAGCAATTATCACACAACACCGTAAACTCAACGTTTACACACGTATTTACTTCCAAATACGAAAACAACACAGCGAAATGCCTCGCAATAAACAGAGCAAAAATGCACTCAGTTCGAAATCTCAATCGAAACTCAACTGTTTATCCATCGCTAACGGCTTAAATACACCGAAAAGAAATTTCTCAAATATTCCACACGCTTCTGTAAAGTAGTAGACCGTTATCAATGAAAAGAAAGAAAATAGGGGTCGTATACTTTAGCCGAATGAAAAAGGGGTTGTATATTCATTACGGGAAACTATTTACAGGTTACGTTCCTACAATAATTACTATTTACAGAATTTGTAACAGTATATTGTGATTCTGTGAGCGAAGTGAATTATTTCCAATGTGAAAATATTTGGACAATTTCTTGAGCAGTTTCGACAAAATGCTGCTTTACGAAATTTTTAGCAAGTTTAGTACAAACAGTACTTTTCTGTTTTCGATGATGAGTAGCGGTAATGCGGATAAAGTTACCATTGGTGGCACTGAATTCACATAAAAAAATTGAAGCGTGTGGTATATAATTCCTTCCTTTCCCGCAAAATCAAGCCCGGATCTATAAATTTTGGACCCCCTCAAAAAATCAGCAGTCTCTAACTGCCAACTGGATTTCTACGCCACTGAAAGCCATGGGTCCTTTTAGTACATTCTGGTCCCCCCCCCCCCCCAACTGTGGGTACGTACGTAGATTCGGTCCTGCTGCCAACGCGGAGCGTACATTAAAAATTATTATACGGATAAGGAAAATAGCTCCAAAAACCCCTTTCAGAATAAGAAAAAATTTTTAAACAACATCAACATTCTTTTTTTTTTAACCCGGCAAATCTATAAATACCGATTTGGTTAAAGCAACTGTAACAGTCTCCTCTCATACAACGAAAATCCTAGACTATCTTCTGCGAGAGGAAAAAAAATCAGAAAGGGAAATTTTTTAATTCCCCCGTTACAGGACGTTACAGGAAAATCCTCAAGGCAAAAGTAAAAGTTTTATTTGTTCGCTCTCAAGCAAAAAATTGCGACAGACATTTATTCAGCTGTTTCTTTTCAATGATATTTTTCGCTCTTATTACCTTAAGCAGACGACAAATATCCAATTTAAAACTGATTTTCCCTTACTTAAAAATGCTTGTCACTTTTTTCCAAGGAATTCAGGCACTTTTTGAGTTTTCGAAACGAAAGGAAAAAAACCTTCGCAGAGTGTTTTTTCACGGACTTTTCAGTGAGACTAAAATTGAGACGCTCCGACAATTATTTTGGATGGACAGAGCCATTAACAAAAGATAACATTTTTGGCCAGTAAATCAAGTTATGCCTCGTTTTGGGATATGCAAACAACTTAAAATGACGAACACGGGGGTGCTCTAACTTCATCTCATGCAGAAAAATCAGGGCTTTTTGTAAATGCATAGTGTTAATTTGAACTAGTATTTCTTTTCACCCACATATTAGAAGATTTGTGTGAAAATTTTGTTTAAAATTGGAAGAAAAAAAATGTTATGTGATACTTAATTAATCTGATAATGGAATACTAAATTCACCAGGTATGAAGTCGCGCCATTTTTTTTAAGAATTCGAGTACAGGAAGGGAGTTAAAATTGAATAGAAATGTTCCATTACATTCATAGATATAAGAGAAGCTATTACTAAAGGTGCTAGTGATAAAAAGCTAGATTAAATATTTTAGTGTCCGATGACGGGCCAAAATTTCCCATAAGGGGCTGTCCACAAATGATGTCACGTTGAGGGGGGAAGGGGTTCGTGAAATTGTGACAAGGGGGTGGGAGGAGGTGATAGTAAGCTTGACAGCATTCATTTTTTGTAAGAATATGTATAGCGTGGCATGTGACGGGGGGGGGGAGTGGAAGTGTGACACTTTGTGCCAAGGGGGCTGGCAAAACAGTTGAAAAAATGTGTGACATCATTTTATGGACAGACCCTATTCTAGGACCGGATATGAAGTAAAATCCATATTAAAAGGGGATTATACATAAGAAAATTAGTAAAAGCCGTAATGTGGATAGATATTCAGAAAACAACAATTCGTGAATGAAACTATTTTTCCCGTGACGTCTTTAAATCCAGGGCTGCGGAGTCGGAGTCGGAAGGAAAATGGTCGACTCCGACTCCAGGATTTTGAAACGTCCGACTCCGGCTTTTATATATTCTTTTTAATTTATTTTTCAAATCACCCCCCCCCCTATGGGAAGGGGGGAAACCCCTAAACAGAGATTGAAATATTATTTCCTTTTTATGAAATTTTCGCCTTGTATTTTATTGTAAACTTAATGTGCATACAACGTTAGCAATTCAATTTGGAAATCAAATTATCCAATAAGTGCAATTTCCAAATTGAGATTACTAAAAAGTTCCATTTTTTTAAAAAATGAAAAAGATTAATTTGCTCCCCTTTAATGCTTAACAAATAAACTGATCAAATCCTGTGCTTTCAATTTTTGAAAGCACAGAGAAGAGTGAGAGAAAAAATTCTACACAAAATGCGGCGGTATACAGCTTTGTACGAATAGCTTTAACTATACCTATATTTCTTGGCTCAATTTTTAATTTTAATTTTTTCATTGGCAGCTTCAGAATTAACCTTAATATGAAGATTTTAGGATCAACTACAATTATTGAGTGTTGTAACCAATAAATCATGTACTAATTTTATTTTGTACTTTTCAGTGTTAACCAAGCTTTCTTAGATAAAGTTTTTAGAATTAAAAAAATATTTATATTTTATCGGATCTTTTGGATTTGCGCTTTCGTGCCAACACTCTTTTGAATTTACCAAGCACCCTGAGAAGTTTCCCAACTTGCTCAAGCGATAAACACATTCGTTTTACTATTTTATAACAGAGATCGGGGTAAAAAAAATTATTATTATTATTATTTGAAAGTGATTATTTAGAAAATGTTAGTCAGCAAAACTGTTTGCTGACAGTTGCTATCAGTTAAATAAAGTTAGAATATAAGCAAACTAAGAGACGGCGTAGGGTAGCTGTTACAGAAAGTTCGACAAACAATCAAACCAGTTGGTAGTCAGAATGAGTTATTTTCTTATTAGTAGGTATTTTTTCATGTAATCAAATTAACTGGTAGTCAATTTTTTAAAAAAAATGTAAGGAGAGTTGTTGAAAATTTAAGAAAAAAAGAAACCCGCAGTCGGAGTCGGAGGGTTTTCGAACGACTCCGACTCCACAGCCCTGTTTAAATCATGTTAAGTCTGTGTTTTGCAAATAAATAATTTGGTTATTAAACAGAAAAAAATCAGCTAACTGATACGATAGCTAATTAAAAAATCTTTTAAAATATTTGAGAGGAAAAAAAATAGACAAGAGAAGAGTTTTGAAAAAAAATCTTTTTTGTGTGTTTAAAGAGAATAAAAAAATTAAAAGGGAAATTTCCGTCGAGCCAGCGACCTATGGATTTCTGCTTCAACAGCTACAGTCCACCGCTCTGCCAACTGAGCTATCGACGGCTAGCCACCTGAGGCGAAGCTAACAGCAGTTTCTCACTCAACCATGAGTATTTGAATTTCAGTTAGATTAACTTCATATTAGATGGCGCCACGAAAAGTGATGGAAAATTGCTTGTTGTTTAGAGATTACATTTCATTCATTAACTTTCTTTTTGCATTCTTTTAATTTTTATCCGTTTTGTCTCTTTCCCATCCCCAACAACATGGTATACCAAAGAAAATGGGTATTTAAAGGGGTTGTGAGGGGGGGGGGGCAAGTCATCTGGGCGGCACCCCCTGATGCTGACTTTTTTTTTTTATTGCGCAGTTGAAGTTCAACCGTCATTATTAATTTATAAATGATAAGAACCTTCTCTAAAACGTTCGGGACATGAAGAGGAGGTCACGGGGAGGTCATGCTACCTACTACCTCTCGAAAGTTTCCCTTATTCGAATTTTGTCTGAGGATTCGGCAAATTTGGAGAGAGCAATGCAAAATAAATTTTTTTTAATAATTTTACATTGGTGTCTTATGTCTGTTCTCGGTTTTATTCTTTTCTTTTTTTTCTTTTTTCTTTTCCCTTCCCTTCATCTTCCTCTTCCTCTTTTCCTTTTCTTTCTTTTTTCTTTTTGTTACTTGCCCACCCCAATCCTTCATTGGACAATTCGAAAATACGTTTTGAAATTTACTGATAAAATTGTATTACAAAATTAAGAATAAAACTAGAAACTAAAAATTATAAAACACAGCTAGTACTTTTCGGAAACTGAAAACAAACGTTTGCATTGTTGTAACAGCTAAAAAATCGCTCGTCTGCACTGTTAAAAAAAAACCTGAAAGTTCAGGTAGTTTTCTGACTGATTTTAACAGAATATTTCCGTATTGCTTCAAAACTTATTTTTTTCCTTCCAAAAACAGAAATATCACGAAAGGAAGTAACGAAAACAGAATTTTTCCATTTCGAGGGTTGCCGCTGTGCTGTACTTTGTTTAGTATCCTGATTAGCCTTCAAGTTATGATAAACATCGCTTTTTGATAGTGCTTATTAAATCGCACTGTTACATTTTTTAATTAAAAGCTTATTTAGAATAACAACTCAGGTGTCGAAGACAAAATTGATAATTTGCTATTTCATGCCTGGAAAGTAATATACTCGTATGTCGAAATTGTTTTTACGCCTTTGGACTTTGTAAGTTTGGAAAAATGTTTGCGCCATTTTCAGACAGGCAGCTGTGTTTTTGATCGCCCTGGTGATTTGATGTGAGTTTTACTGAGTCAGTATTAGAATATTATTGCGGTGTATTATTTTGCTCAATACTTCGAACAATTCTGTTCGTTAGTCATATTGTGTGTTCTAGCGGTGAGAAAGTTTTAGAATCTCGTGTTATCCATTTAAAATAAAGGCTATTGGATTACTTGTGTACAGACGCAATGGGGACACTTAAACTTAGCACCGCTGGTCACATGTAAGTATTGTAGAATATCTTTGAGCATGTTAATATACAAATGTATTTTTCTTGTTAATGTGCATTTGATAGAATTCCGATGGTAGCTGATTTAGAATTTATAGAACTATTATAAAGTTACTGTTTTTGCTCTAACGCGGAAATCACCGGGGGGGGGGGGGGTATACATCATCTGAGCAAAAAATTCTTCACGTGTATGTCAATGATTCTGTTTTTAAACACAGTAAATTGGTATGCGGTACCCTCCATCAGGTATATTACTCCAAGATAAAGTCAACCGGTTTTTAATGGTATTTTATTTGACTCATTCTGCAAAAAAAAATATTCTATTTTTCATGTATGCTTTTCCATGCCATGCCAGAATATGTACGAGGAGATGTGGAAGAAAATATCGAGCAGTATCAGCATCAAAAATTGGTGTTATATTCAAATCCACTAATTTCCTTGCTGGTACTTTTCGATTATTTTTATTCATCTGAAGGTGCAAATTAGATGCTTGAAAGGTAAGTTATCAAGCAAAAATTTCACTTAAAATATATTTAAGTAATAAATACAAATTAAAAAAATAATAGTTTTTGAATGGTTAACTATTTTTTATAATATATATTATTTTAAACATAGGATAGAAAAACGAGAGTGAAATTTCAGTAAAATATGTAAAAATGAGAAACGAAAAAATAGCGCAACGAAAAATCAAGAACCGAAAGTTCTGTAAAGATACAGAAAATTTAAAAACGGAAAAAATAGATGAACGAAAAATTTAAAAAACGGAAAAATAGATCAACGGAAAGAAGAGAAATGGAATTTTCGTTAAATCACGGAAAATTTATAAATGGAAGAACAGAACTAAACGGAGAAATGAGAAATGGAACTTCTGTTAATTCACGGAAAATAATTTAACGGAAACGTAATATTTACGGCAACTTTGCTGCCGGTACTTTATCCGTTATTTTCAGGAAATTTTTTTAACAGTGTGGATACGACGGGTGAAAATGGCTTCTGCACTAGAACGGAGCCATTGCCTGTTTGGTGATATTATTATTGGTGACATTTTAACCCTAACTAACTCTAGTGAATTAACCATAAACTCCAGTAGATAGCATTCATTGTTGACCACTTTTTCGTTTCTTCAATCCCCCCCCCCCCAAAAAAAAGCATTTCCCCTGCATGTCAAACATTGCCAAAAAAAATATTGTCAAATAAACATGCCGTGGTGCGAGTTTCATTGTTGATGATGTCAGGAAGTTACTCGATCATTGGCTATCATATATATAAGGATGAATACAGCGCCTTGATTAGTTTTAAAAAAAATCGATTTGCATTATCTGCAAAATAAAGCATTTCAAACATTTTGAAAAGAAACAAGCAATGTGTTTGGAAGTTTCACCCACTTTCAGCAGCTTTGTAAGTTATCTTTGCGCTTGTAAAATGAGACGGAGGGGGGGGGGGGGGAGCAAGGACATTTTTTTTCGTGGAACACGAAAATATATTATTAAAAGCTTCAAAACAAATTTCAAGTTTTTTCTCATCATAATACGATTTGAGGCGTTTGTCCTATGTTTTCAAAGGATATAAGAGGAAAAATAATTAATTACTGCAATAAGAAGTTTAGTGCTGTGTTAATAAAGCAAACAATATTGTTACTTAAAATACGCCACCAGCTCAGTTATTCCATTCGAGGACTGCAGTTTCGTGCTTGTTTTTTCGGATAAAAATGAAAATGCATCAGTAAAGTCAGGATAACTTTTCATTTTTCCATATCGTCACTTTTTGTTGACCCTGGAAAAACAAGGCGGGTCGCGTCATATCCTAAGAATGAGAGGAACCAGTGGCGCACACAGGGATTTTGCAATGGGGAGGGTCGAGGGTCGAAAGTCCTATTCCTATATCATATACGTCGCCCCCCAATACGCCGTCAAACATATTGACTTGATCTTATCGATTCACGAGAACGAAAAGCAGTAAAAAATAAACTAATGAATAAATAATTAGCATTATTCAATGAAATATACTTAAATAAATAACCAGAAAGCAAAATAATTTACGCTTTTACTTTTCTCATAATTGAAAAATGGATTCAAGTTCATAGAATCTCATTTTAATCTGTAATTACAAAACTAGAAAAATGCTTATTACAGTGCATTCATTTATAATCACCATTCTGCTTCTTATAGGCAGGGGCGTGTGCAGAAATTTTGAGACCCGTCACAAATGACTTTTCCGGGCCGCCGTCCATATTGTTTACCTCTATATTTCAAGCCTAGCTTTAAAAATATTGCGCCCCCTTCAGGCTCGGGCCCTGAGGTGTCCCAGACGATTTTGAGTCTTCTTACTTTCAATCTTTCTGTAAGCAATAAAATCCTGAAAAGAAATCAGATATTCCGCGCAAAAAATTTCCGCTCTAGATAGTGCCTAGCTCTAGGCACTATAGCTCTAGGTTGTCTTTTACGTGAACGATGAAAGAACCATCATAGATAATGACGTCACATTGACATCCATTGCACTTCTCTTAAAATTGACATTCATCATTTTCATCATCATCACTACTCAACTCTTTTTCGTCTTCTCTCGAGTCGTCCTTATCAGTAGGAATACTTTACTCATTGAGCAGGCAATGTAAATAACGAGACTTATTTCCCGTTCAAAGAGCTCCATTTTTAGAAATCGATTGAGGGTGAGATTGATTTTTCATAGGGGAAAAATTCATCTAGGTTTAAATTTATGATATTGCAAATTATAAAAAAGCTTCGAAAACAAAGTTAATAATTTAATGTATTTAAAATTCAGAAGCCGATAATTCTTTTATAGGAGGAAAAATTCATTTCAGCGAATTTACAATTTAATGATATCGATGTTTTTAAAAAACCTCATTTCGTGAAGTTATTTTTGAAATTAGACGGTTAATGGAGCTTTAAACGATAAAAAATACAACAACCAATGATTTAAAAAATAATAATTTTAAAAAATTACAAACATAGCGTCATTTTTGGTTTTTGACCAAAAAAGGCTGCTAGCGGGGTTTTTAAGGGAAGTTAGAGATTTTGGAATGTCTATACCCTTCCTAAATTGTTTGTTTATGCAATGTCTACGAACGTGCCAAATTTCATAATTTTATTACAAAATTCAATTTTTCCCCCATAGCCCCCTGACTTGAATTGTGCCAGGTACTGCATTAAGGTCACTCAAGCAACGCATGCGCAGAACCATACCAGATAGAAATGTCTTTCTTTTGCATCACGAAAATCGAAGAACACACGTTAGTGCATAAACACAGGACGTTATGGAAAGACTGAAATTCACACTGGTTTCACAACCTCCTTACAGTCCAGATTTGACACTTTTTGTCTTTTGGTTGCTCTCAAAGTTGAAGGAAACGTTAAAAGGTCAAGTATGCAGGCAGACGTGTGCAAATGGATACGCAGTCAATCGAAACTCTTCCTTCATGGACAGAATGAAGAAAACGGATAGAACAATTGAACAAATGTGCTGCTGTTAATGGTGACTATGATGAGAAATGAGTTAAAAATATGCAAGTGTAATAAATTTTCATCATTCTTATATCTTTTTTGTTATTTTGTGTGGTAGAAAAACCCATTTTGTACTATTGCAGACCTTACTTATAAATTACCCCTACGTACAATGCAGTACTTGACGCTACAATATAATGTACTTGCATTTTTTGGGCTAAATTTACTCTCATTGTTTACTAGACATAAAGAAAAATTAATTAAAAGTGCATTGGGCTACGTTCCAATTTTTGCGTCCTACTGTACATTTAAAAAGTAATTCCATAATTAACGTATATGCAATGAAAGAACACATCCATGGGCGCCCACATGGAGGAAAGGCAAGTGCCCCCCCCCCCCCCCGTAGAATTAGAACTTCCTTGCTTAAGAAATTAGAACTTCCTGCCTGCTTAATTGCTTGAGTACTCGATTTCAAAAGATCTCTATTATCCATCGCTCGAGTACTCGATCTAAAAAGATCTCGATTAGCAATCGCTCGATTATCAGAAGTGCTCGATTCTCAAGATCTCGATTATCCAAAGAGCTCGATTATGCCCATCACTAGTTCATTGTATTTTTCGTCTCTCCGTTCTCCTGATATCAGTATTACCAGTAAAAGTGTTAAGTTACCGGATCCAGGTCAACCTTGTCAAAGTAAAACATTTCCCTGCACGACAAATATTACCGAAAAACATTATCAAATTGTCATGCTATTGCGCGAGTTTCATTGTTGATGACGTCAGAGCGTTACTCGATCTTTGAATTCGCTATTATATACATGAGGATGACCCCCTGAATCCAAAAATCGTCGCCTCAGAGCAACAGTAGGATGGATATCTTACTGTTATTCCTGGGATTAGATATCTTACTGTTGCTCTGAGGCGACGATACGACAAACTGTTTTCTGCCATCACTCACCACTTTTTGAAAATTGTGCCCCCCCTCCCCGCCGCGTTTCCCCCCCCCCCCCCCCGGTTTTCTATCATAGCTATTATTTTTATTTGGAGGGGGAAGGGAGCATTATAATTATCGTAAATATTATTTAGTGCTAGAGAGGTGAAAAGTTCAAAAGGATTAGGGTCTTCAAACAGAATTTCATCAAGATAAACATTTTTGGTTGCTGCAACCATGTCTGATTTTTTTCATATCGTCGCCTAAAAACAATATAGCGCCTGCAGTCTTGAAACTCGGTACAAAATCAAATCGTAGGGTAAACTCAATTTAATAACTGAGCCATAATATTATTGGGAAGCATTTCAGAGAGACCACGAATTTGAAAACGACTTCTCCGACTGATCTTAAAGCCGTTTTGTTATATTGAGCGTTTACATTACTACCAACTTTGTGGGTAGTTGGTAGTAATGTAGCCGGTAGGTACTTGACTTTGTAGGTAGGGACTGAATCTTTTCTGAAATGGAAATTTTTGTGGAGAGCGTAGCTCATTCCGCCTTGGCTCAGGAACGCAGAGAGTCAAGGCGGGCCCCTTGTCTGTTATGTCGCTCGGCCCTCTGACCCCCCCCCCCCCCAAGAAAAGAAAAGGAAAGAAGAAAAAAAGAGGGAGAAATGAGAAAAAAGAAGAAAAAAAAAGGATGGAGGGAAAAAAATCAAAACTGCTTACTAGTAAAACATTAACTTAATTTTAAGTGCCACAAATAAATACAAAAAGGGTAAATTTTACTTAATCTTTACATTTTCTCTTATTTGGAGTCCCCCCCCCACCCTTTTTTATGCGTCAGTGTCGCCGGGTCTCTAGTTTCTGACTAGGCTGATATGGCCTCTCGTCGGGCCTGATTTTGCTTTAATTTCAACGCGTATTTTGATTAAATTATTTTTCTCTACAGAGGAAAAAATTTTATTTTGTAATTATTGTAATGTACTTTTTTATTTTATTCTCTTTTCTGGAGAAAGGGGATAAAGGACCACTGCCGGATTTAGGGGAGGACAGGCGGGGTTACTGCCCCGGGGCTCCACAACGAAGAGGCCCCCACAATAACATTTTAACAAAATATCCCTTTTTCACGAGTCGAAAATTTCGGACGGAAAACGCTTGGATCTTACAAGAAAAGGTGTTACAGTCAAACAAAAGAACTTGGTTCTTTTGTTTGGACTACAACACCTTTTTTTTAAGTTGTTGTTTTAACAACTTGTATATTGTTGCTAAAAGAACTGTTTTCAACTTAGGAAAGCGATTTGTATTAACTCAAGGGATTTCCTCGAAATCGGCGTGCATCGCCGTGAAAGTGCAGCTAGTAAAATATAAAGCATGGCAAAAAAAAATGCAATAAAAAGTGTATAGAGACGCAACTTAAAGTGAGTGAGCATCTCAAATTCTCGAAATTTTCGATCTGCGGTGCTCCGTTGCGCCACTAGCAACCAGAGGTCCAAAATGGGTCAGCTTCGTATTCAAATTGCGGTGTTGCAAAAACTGAACGGGGGGAGTCGTAGCCGTCGATAGCTCAGTTGGCAGAGCGGTGGACTGTAGCTGAGCAAAGCAGAAATCCATAGGTCGCTGGTTCGACTCCGGCTCGACGGAATTTTATTTTGCATGTGTTCATGGGCACCCATATATAAAATTTTAAGGGGGGAAGGGCTCAGATATTTTCCTCATAGAAACCAATTTCAGTACAGATTATAGAGTTATTGAAATTTGACATTTTTAGTAACTTATTCATTAATGACTGGAAAAGAAATATTTTTACAGTTTTACCAAGAAAAAAGTATTTAAAGGTGTGCCCCTTCCTAAGGTCAAAGGTGCACCCCCCCCTCAATATCGCAAAAATCCCCAAAATGAGAAAAATACCCCTCAACCCCCCCCCCCCGATGTCAATGGCGCAGTCTGCGCCATGACCCCCTCCCCTTTCCTAGGTGGCCACCCTGTCAGAAGTCACCTATATTGAGAGGTTCATTCGATTATCAAATAGATCGTAAAATACACTGCTCGAGTGACTGACATCTGGAGAACTCAACATCTAGAGAAGTTCAAAGCGAGAACTCGAGCAGTTGATCGATCGCTCGAGCACTCGGAAAGAGACAATCGAGAACTCGAGCCGTTGATCGCTCGAGTACTCGGAAAGTGATAATCGAGAACTCGAGCAGTCCATCGCTCGAGAACTCGGAAAATGATAATCGAGAACTCGAGAGGTGATAACCGAGAACTCGAGATACGATAATCGAGAACTCGAGTTCTCGAATGATCTTGGATAATCGAGTGATATGAGAACTCGATTATGCCCATCACTACAATGAAACTATCTACTGGAGTTTAGGGTTAATCCACTGGAGTTAGGGTTAAAATTTCAACTATGAAAATACCATTAAAAAAAATTGCTTCGTTAAAATGTAGAAGCAGTTTTCCCTCTTCATACGTTGTCGGACGATTTTCTAATTTAACATAAAAATCAGCAAGAATAGTGTTAGAAACATAATGTGAGAAGATTTTTGTTGTTGTTGTTGTTTTGCCGCACAGTGTATAATCTAAATCATAATAAATACTGGTCATCCGTAAAACAGGAATTATATCGGCAGATAAAAGGATTATATTCGACAAACGAACAGAGAAAAGACAGACTGAAATCTTCTGTCACGCTTGCAATTTTCGCAGCTTTCTTTCCCATCCCAGTCGGTGTAATTGGCGTTTTCAGTAATTGCTCCAGAAGCCGCTGATACCCGTTTCCATGGAAACCTAGGCCATTTATCCAATAACAAACGTCACAGTCGAAGCTTCGATTATTGCAGAAGAGAATGTTTCTAGATGGGAATGATTTCTTCGCGTTTCACTGAATTGTAGTGCCACCTGTGAGTTTAAAGAGAGGGTTTAGATAATAAATAAATGAAAATAAATTTTTAAAAAATCAAATCGTTCAAGGAACTCTAGTAACATCTAAACACGTATCTGCAGTTTTTTTAACGTAAAGTCTTTTTTTTTTTACGTTGTTGCATTTATTTTTTTTTTAAATGAAGTGTTTTAAGGTGTTAAAAACACTTTTCAAATAAATAAATAAATAAAATAATAACTTAATTCTTTGTTTTTTTTTTTTTTTTTTTCAAAATTAAGAACCTAAAATGTTTATTTAAAGAAAAAAGACATTTAAGAACAGACAATTCATTTTCCGAAAACAAATTAAAGAATTTTAAATTAGTTGAAACTATTTCTTGATCATTTACAACTCAGCGAACCTCAAGTAATTTCTTTATAGAGCCAAAGACTTGATTGAATATATTATAAAAATGGAGGCGCCGGGTATCGATCCCGGTACCTCTCGCATGCTAAGCGAGCGCTCTACCATCTGAGCTACGCCCCCTGTGCTGGAAAACGAAAGTGGAAGTTTTAATTGAAGCAAATATTGACACCATTTCTATTGATACTCTAATACAAAGTTTGCAACAAAGAAAAAGAACTTCGTTTTGGGGTGTGGTTGAATAAACACGTCGTATCTGATCATGCAATCCGGTTAAAGAACTTCAATCAATGACGTCATTAACGATCCGGAAAAAAAAGGTTCTCAATCTTATTTAAAAGGAACATGCTCGAAATTTTAAATTTTCATAAAAATGTACAAAATATTTTGATCTCATCAATTATTTCGCTTCATTATCCGTGAATTTCGCTTCATTATCCGTGCTATCCCAAACATTGTTCTGAATCCGGATTCCTTAATAAGTTAAAAACCGTTTCGTTTTCGCCAGTTGACTGTTTTTAACATGGGTTTTTATCTGATTTAGCTGTGTTGTCCGCTGCGGCGCACACAGGAATTTTGTAAGGGGAGAGTCCAGGATCCAAAGTCCCATTCTTATATCCCATTCCAACACGACGTCAAATATATTCACTTAATTCATGTATTTACAAAACTAAAAACATGGTTATTATGGTGTATTCATTCATAGCCACCAGTCTGCTTCTATAGGCTTACAAAATATTATAGAATGAAATAAAGTTTTTTAGTTTTTCTTTCGATTTCATTTATAACTTCCTTAGAGTGTAATGCTGACATTGCTTGAATTCAGCCGTGTAAGACAATTTAAACGTTCATCACACATGGCAAAGAGGCCCATATGGGGAAGTAAGCCCCCCCCCCCCCCTTGAAATTAGAACTTCCTTGCTTTTAGTACTTTTTTTCTTTGCAAAAATGTAAAAACATTTCTTCTCCAACAATTAATAAATAAGTTATTAAAAATGTCAAATTTTAATAACTCTAATCTGTACAAAAATCGGTTTCTATAGAGAAAATATCATACTAAACCATGGGGAAAATATCTGAGCTCCCCCTTAAAATTTTGCACATGGGCGCCCTTGACACATGGTACTACTACCTAAGTATGTTTTTAGCCTCCTCGTCTTCTTGCAGTCAAGAAAGATCTCTCACTCGTGCAATTTGTAAAAGGAAAAGTGCACAATTTAAAAAATATATTTCAATATGAGAATTTTATTTCTTCTCTTATAAGTACTGAAATTATTGTAATCTTTACTTGGAAATATTGTACAAACAAAATACATAGAATCAAAATCAATCAAAAACGAGCTGATGTGTGCATCACGACTTCCTTTTACTCCAATTTTATGTCATTTTCTCATTATTGGCAGTTTTAATATGATTCAATACTTTACTCTCTACACTGTTAAAAAAAACCTGAAAGTTCAGGTAGTTTTCTGACTGATTTTAACAGAATATTTCCGTAATGCTTCAAAACGTATTTTTTCCTTACAACAACGTAAACATCCTGAAAGTAAAGAACGAAAACAGAATTTTTCCATTTCTAGGGTTGCCGCTGTGCTGTATTTTGCTCTGATTAGCCTTCAAGTCATGATAAACATCCCTTATTGATAGTGCTTATTAATCGCACTGTTACATGTTGCTAATTAAAAGCATATTTAGAATAACAACTCGGATGCAGTAGACAAAATAGATAGCTTGCTATTTCATGTCTGGAAAGTAATATACTCGTTATGTCGAAATTGTTTATACGCCTTTGAGCTTTGTAGGTTTGGAAAAATGTTCACGCCATTTTTAGACTGGCAGATGTGTTTTGATCGCCCTGATGATTTGATGTGGGTTTTACTGAGTCAGTATTAGAATATTATTGCGGTGTATTATTTTGCTCAATACTTCGAACAATTCTATTCGTTAGTCATATTGTGTGTTCTAGCGGTGAGAATAGTTTTAGGATCTCGTATTATCCGTTTAAAATAAAGGTTATTGGATTACTTGTATCCAGATGCAATGGAGACACTTAAATTTAGCACCGCTGGTCACATGTAAGTATTGTTGAACATCTCTGTACATGTTAATATACAAATGTATTTTTCTTGTTAATATGCATTTGATAGAATTCCGATGGTAGCTGATTTAGAATTTATAGAACTATTATAAAGTTACTGTTTTTGCTCTAACGCGTTGTATTCTTGAAAATCATTAAAACGTTAAATGCCAACATTTCGTATCAACTGGAGATTATCGTGGTATGCGAGCAAGACAGAAAAAAATCACTCAGTTTTTTTTTTTTTTTTTTTTTTTGACAGGTTGAAAGTAAACATTTTGAATCTCAAAATAAAAGTATTTCTTGCTGTTATATTTTTTACGAAAAGGCATAGCAGATTGTTAATCTTTGAAAATACAATTTTGACAAGAATACGTTTTCTTGACTACTTAGAAATCTGGAAACATTCATTACTCCTTTCGGGATTTCATTTATAATAAAAAAATATAAATTATTTAATTTATTTCCTTAGGATCTCATCCAACAACTTATTTGAGATTATTGCAAGTTTCTTGTAAAAACATTTCGGGTAAAACGAACTGATTGATATGTTTAGCCTAAGTATAATGCTTATGCACTAAAAATCTATGTTGCTATTCGAATGAAAAATGCGGAAATCACGGGGAGGGGGGGGGGTATACATCATCTGAGCAAAAAATTCTTCACGTGTATGTCAATGATTCTGTTTTTAAACACACTGTTAAAAAAAACTGAAAATTCAGGTGGTTTTCTGACTGATTTTAACAGAATATTTCCGTAATAGCTTCAAAACGTATTGTTTCCTTATAATAACAGAAACATCACGAAAAGAAGTAACGAAAACAGAATTTTTCCATCTCTAGGGTTGCCGCTGTGCTGTACTTCGCTCTGATTAGCCTTCAAGTCATGATAAACATCACGTTTGATAATGCTTATAATTCGCACTGTTACATTTTGCTAATTAAAAGCATATTTAGAATAACAACTCCGTTGCTGTAGACAAAATAGATAGTTTGCTATTTCATGTCTGGAGAGTAATAGTACTCGTATGTCAAAATTGTTTATACGCTTTTGAGCTTTGTAGGTTTGGAAAAATGTCGGCGCCATTTTTAGACTGGCAGATGTGTTTTGATCGTCTTGGTGATTTGATATGGGTTTTACTGAGTCAGTATTAGAATATCCTTGTGGTTTTAATATTTTGCTCACTACTTAGAACAATTCTATTCGTTAGTCATATTGTGTGTTCTAGAGCGGTGAGAATAGTTTTAGGATCTCGTGTTATCCATTTCAAATAAAGGCTATTTATTGGATTACTTGTATCCAGATGCAATGGAGATACTTAAATTTAGCACCGTTGGTCACATGTAAGTATTGTTGAATATCTTTGTGCATGTTAATATACAAATGTATTTTTCTTGTTAATATGCATTTGATAGAATTCCGATGTTAGCTTATTTAGAATTTATAGAACTATTATAAAGTTATTTTTTATTGCTCTAACGCATTGCATTCTTGAAAGTCATCAACGCTAAATGCCGTATCTACCGGAGAGGTGTGCGAGCAAAATAGGAAAAATCACTTAGTTTTTTTTTTTTTTTTTTTGGGGGGGGGGGGGGGTTCGCTTCACAGTTTGGAATACTGAAAGTCACTATTTTAAATCTCTAAATAAAGGTGTATTAATGATCTTTGAAAATACAATGAAAGTTTTGGCAACAATAAGTACTTAATTCAATTTGTTAGGCTCTTATCCAACAACTTATTTGAGATTATTGCAAGTTTCTTGGAAAAACAGTTCAGGCAGGGGCGGCAAATAGGGGGGTCAAGAGGGGGCGGTTGCACCCCCAAATGTTTTGAGCAGAATGATAGAAAAATGGTGAATGGTGAATTCAATTTATGAAAGTTGGAAATAATGTTCCTTAAAAAAAATCTCGCTGATTCTCAGTAACTATTTGATGAAACTCGACACATTCTCATACTAGAAAAAGTGTTTTTCGTTATTTGGAAGTAGATTTAGAAATTCATCAAGCATTTTCCGGCCTTTTCAGAACATAGAAAACTGATAGAGAAACATGGTTAATTTCAACTGAAGAAGACATTTCCTCATATAGGCTAAATATTTCATACTTGTGTGCCCAGTGTAACGATGGTATGTCCAATATGAGAGGCTCGTGCAAAGTGATATGGCTGCGTGGTTTTCACAAGAAAATTCCTTGATATTTTACATTCACTTTTACGCTCATTTTTGAAGTGTATATTTATTTAATGAGTGTTCATCGCTTTCTTCTGGTAGAAACATTTTTCAGCTGCTCAATGCTTTCATAGAAACTTTTTTAAAATGCATTTGATTATTGAATTAATAAAAACATCTCAACAAACACCGTTTGTGGGGTTCTATAATTATGCAATCTTGGAGTGAGACAAGATGGTATTCAAAAGTTAAAACCATAAAAACATTTCTCTATAACTTCAAAGCAGTGATTTGACGACTGGAAGAATTTTTGCAAAGCGATTATTTCAATGGTGAAAAAGCTCATGCCTTTTAGCATGTATGACTTCGTTTGAATTTTTATTCAATTTGTTTGTATTGAGGAAAGTTTTTGAAAAATTCTTTACTTTATCAAAACATCTTTAATCCGCTACCCTTAATTTTCGGAGTATTCAAGCCACAGTTCAATCTACAATTGATCTGTTGTGCAAAATACTACCACCATAGTTCAATCTACAATTGAAACTGAAAATAGATTTTACATAGATGTATATTACAATCAAGCGTGAAACTTTAAAAAAAAAAAAAAAAAAAAAAAAAAAAAACTCTTCCTTCGTGCCAATTTTAAAAAAGCGAAAAAAAAAGTGACAAAAATCCACATGATGTTGTGAAGTCAAACAGTGATTTTTTAATATTTTGCATAATATAATAGATTCAGTTTGAATGACATTAACACAAGATTTGATGATAATTATTTTTTCTGTATGGTTTGCTCTATACTATTTGGATTGGATTTTGAAAACGTAAAATAAAATATTTCAATTATAGGTAAAATTTTAGCATGAGGCAAGAAAAATTACAAGCAATATACCGGCAGACCAGTTATCACATCCGGAGACCGCAGTTTCGTCAGTCCGGAATAGTGAATAACAGACCTGGAGGCAGATGACATCTCATTTAAGTTGCGACTGCCGACGAGACTAGATTATTCAATGATGAAAAATTAAGCTCCTCACAATTTTTGAAGTTGCTTGGGTGATTTTGAAGAGCAATATATAAAAAGTGTTTTCATACATAACTTAGTTACTTCAATTATTTTTTAACTATTTCAATCAGCTCAGCTAGTAGAGAAAGATTTTTTTATTTCTCAGGGGGTTGTTTTCGGAGCACAATGGGCAAAAAAAAAAAAAAAAAAAAAAACATTTCTATTTAGCTGTACTGGCAAAACAGCACGACACTGGGCACTGATTGATTAGTAACACGATTCCTTGCTCTTTAGAATTCAAAAAATCATGCATTAAAACTTTACCAAAGCTATAAAGCTATACTTAACTAAACCAAAAGCTATAAAAACTTTAGTATCGAGATGTTTTGCATGATAACTTATTAGGAAATGAATCAAAATTTTAATTGTTTCTAAACACTAATTGTTATTTATATTAAACTGATTTTATGACAACTTCCTGTTAGCTTGTGTGTTTGGTACCACACTGGGGTAATACATATTTAAGAAACTCGAGCCCCCAAATGAAATGCTGAAATGCCGCCCCTGAGTTCAGGTAAAACGAACTGATTGATATTGATATGCTTAAGTATGATGATTATGTACTAAAAATCTATGTTGCGATTCCAATGAGTGAAAAATTGGGATATCGTTGGGGGGGGAGAGGGGGGAGGCATGCAGCATCTGAATCAAAAATTCTTCACGTGCATGTCAATGATTCTGTTTTTAAATACAATAGATATGCGGTACTCTCTATCAGGTATATTATTAAATGATAACGTCAACCTGCTTTTAATAGTGTTTTAGTTGACATATTCTGCAAATAAAAATATCATATTTTTCATGTATGTTTTTCCATGCCACCCCAGACACTGTACGAAGAAGGGAATATCGAACAGTATCAGCAGGGATAATTGGTGTCATATTCAAATCCATCAATTTTTCTGCTAGTTCTATTTGATTAATTTGATTCATCTGAAGTTGATATAAAAAGTTTTGGTCACGGATGCTAGGAGTAGAAATTATGTTAGGTAAGTTCTCTGTCCAGTTGTTAATTTAAAAAATCTTTGAGTAACAAATGCAAATAAAAAAAAAAAGTAATAATTTTAGAAAGTTAACTATATCTGTATTATATATCATTTTAAAGAACTAAATTTTTGATGAAATGAAAAGTCAATACTTGACATAACTTTTTTAATATTTTTTTGAAAATAAAATCTTTTTACTTAAATACGGGAAAGTGAGAAATGGAAAAAATATCACAATGAAAAAATAAGGAACGTAAATTCTGTTAAAACACAGAAAGATCGTAAATGAACGGGAAAATAAGAAATGGAATTTTCGTTTAGTCACGGGAAATTTATTAACGGAAAACTACAACTACGGAGAAATAAGCAATGGAACTTCTGTTAAATCACGGAAAATCATTGAACGTAAACGTAATATTTACGGCAACTTTGCTGCCGGTACTTTCTCCGTTATTTTCAGGAAATTTTTTTAACAGTGCACAGTAAATTGGTATGCGGTACTCTCCATCAGGTATATTATTCCATGATAAAGTCAACCGGTTTTTAATGGTATTTTATTTGACTCATTCTGCAAATAAAAATATTCTATTTTTCATGTATGCTTTTCCATGCCACGCCAGAATATGTACGAGGAGATTTCGAAGGAAATATCGAGCAGTATCAGCATCAAAAATTGGTGTTATATTCAAATCCACTAATTTCCTTGTTTTTACTTTTCGATTATTTTTATTCATCTGAAGGTGCGAATTTCGAGATAGATGCTTGAAAGGTAAGTTATCAAGCAAAAATTTCACTTAAAATATATTTTAGTAATAAATACAAACTATTCAAAAACTATTATTTTTTTAAATTAACTATTTTTCTATTATATATCATTTTAAACATAGGATAGAAAAACGAGAATGAAATTTCAGTAAAATATGTGAAAATGAGAAACGAAAAAATAGCGCAACGAAAAATCAAGAACCGAACGTTCTGTAAAGACCCAGAAAGTTTAAAAACGGAAAAATAGATGAACGGAAAATTTAAAAACGGAAAAATAGATCAACGGAAAGAAGAGAAATGGAATTTTCGTTAAATCACGGAAAATTTATAAATGGAAGAACAGAACTAAACGGAGAAATGAGAAATGGAACTTCTGTTAAGTCACGGAAAATAATTTAACGGAAACGTAATATTTACGGCAACTTTGCTGCCGGTACTTTATCCGTTATTTTCAGGAAATTTTTTTAACAGTGTCAATATCGCCAACAGTGGCCAAATTGAAATCAGATTTTTAAAAAAAATTAAAAAAGAATTTAAAAAAAATCGCCAAATTTGTTGTCAAGTTAGCGACAAAACTTGGCGACCAAAAGACTGGCGATATATCGCCAAGTGTCCGCCAAATTATAACACCACGTGAGTTTACATCGAAATTAACAATGATTTCCCCCCAAAAGGGGCAAAAGACCCCCTTTGGAGCATACGAATGCAACCAAATATGAAGGTGCACAAGTAGACCCCCCACTAGGAGTTTACGTACCAAATTTCAACTTTCTAGGACATTCCGTTCTTGAGTTATGCGACATGCATACACACATACGCACATACATACGTACATACAGACGTCACGGGAAAAATCGTTGTAATTAACTCGGGGATCGTCAAAATGGAAATTTCGGGTTATCTGTCCGTTCCTAGGCACCTATTCACGTGTGGTCAGGTTGAAAAAAAAAACTCAACATTCATTTGGGGGTGAGCAAAATGGAAACTAGGGCCGATTTTTGGGTGAACATTTTTTCGTGAATACAATACTTCCTTTTTTGTAAAAGGAAGTAAAAAAAATACAAGAGCTCAAGGGAGGGTTCAGACCCCCTAGACCTTTCCTTTGTGTGCGCCACTGGTTTCCCGGCGTTGTCAACTTCGAAAATAAAAGCTGTGTCAAGTGACGCATGCTCAACAATCATTCTTAGATAAAAGAAGAAAAAAATAGTGTAAAATTTCCCATCAGCGTGTAGAAAAGAGCAACTTTATGACCCAAAATTTTCATTTAGACCTCTTTATTTTATTTTTTTTTTTTCAATTCCAAAAATTCACTCTTTGCTTTTAAAAGGCGTAAACATTCTGTTTCACAGATATTCTGGTAGAAACTCCCTATGGAGGGATGACAAACTGCTTGTTGATAACGCTTCATCATCAGTTAGGCTTTCGGATGATGGTAAAACTGCATTTTGGCTATTTTTTTTCTATCTTGCATAGAAAAATGGGATGTTGGTCTTTTTGGTCTTCATGGCCTTATTTGGCGCTCTCACCTTATAAAATTTCAAAATTTTCTAAATAACAGAGAAAATAGGGAAAAGGAAAGAAAATTACAAGCCAAGAATTTCAGTTATTTCTTGATGTTATTTTATTAATTGCACTTCTTTTGCAGAAATCAATTTTTAAATATTTACCTGTAAAATTTTTAACGTGGTGACTAATCATGGTTTTTGGTTTGTCTCATGTGGCTCACGGGCAGTAGGTTGGGCATTATTGATCTAATTCATTCTTCTAAACCATTTTTCACTTGGCGATATATTTCCAGTCTTTTGGTCGCCATGTTTTGTCCCCAACTAGGCGACCATCTTTTGTTGTCCAAAAAACTCTTGAGAAACCTCAATTAACGGTTTACAAAGACCAAAAAGCAAGGGAAATTCCTTGGAGATATTTTCAGACCGCAATAAGAAAATGCCCTACTTGAGGGAAAATGAAGGATCATAGCAGGTTAAACTTTCAACCTACCCATTGCCCAATTACCTTCAAATGACAAAATAAACCAAACTTAAAGCCCTATACTAAAAACCTCTGATAATTAAAGCTCTAGATCGCAGCTTAAGCGGAGGGGGGAGGGGGGCGTGGTGCAGACTGCGCCATAGAACTTGTGAAAGGGGTTGTCTCGAGGGGTATTTTTCAATTTTTAGGGAAGGGCGGCTATTGCTTTGGGGAGAAGGGGTCTTCGTGATATTTAGAGGAGTGCGCCCTTTCCCTTGGGGGGGGGGGGGTACCCCTGGCTTAAGTAGCAACACGATGGGCTACGGCTAATGGGTTGAGGCTAAACTCACTATCTTCCTATGTGTGCTATGATGAACTAGCCTGCTAAGCTTCTTGATTGTAGATTAACGTAGAGTTTCGATTTCGAGTCACAACTGACTACAACTGTATTTATGTCGAGGACTGCATACTAAGTGCCTTGCCTCCATTATTTTTTATACCGATAGATGGCAGCACCATCACCGGATCGAACAGTTAATGAGAATTTAGAACTAGACCAGGAGCTGATAGCTACCTGGTGCTAGCACCCCCAGAGGTATCGTTTCACTTGGAGGACATTGAGTCCACGAGCATATTTAACGTCGCCCAGTCCCCTTTATTGACGACGGTGGATCTTCGACCATCGAGGTTCGAACTCAGGACCCTCCGGCCCCGAATCCGACACTCTACCGATCGCGCTACCACGGCCCTAACGTATAGTTAATAATTTACAACAATCAATAATCAAGGCTCGCCACTTCATCATAGTAGACGCAGGAAGAAAGCGGCGTTTAGCCCCAAGATGGCGAACGTGCCGCTACTTAAGCTACGATTTAGGGCTTTACTGGGAACAAGGTAATCATACAAAGATTCGTTGAATTTTATATTTAAAAGAAAAAAAGAGGCGAATAAGAAAGGAAGTAGAGGTATATGATTCTGTTCGAAACTTTCTAGTATTCTTATCACGTGTTAAGTTTTATGTGGCTATTGCGTGTTTAGCTTATTTGCGGAATAGGTCTGAGGCATTTCTGAGCGTTTGAAATATATCACCACCTGCTCCGAACACCCAATAGAATATTTCCAGAATATTTGATGCTAATATTACTCCGCTTATTTATAGTACATTGCCTTTCGTTGCTCCAGAAAAGATATGCTACAACTATCAGCAATTTCCACCTTTGTTTAAGAATGTTCTACGGTGAAACATCATCATCGACAAATACTGTTACAGAAGTAAATGTAAAGGGCAAAATGAGTGACAGGTAACTAAATGTAAAAAAAAAAAAAATGGCGGTTAAAAAAAGGCTGTCAATTGTCACTCTACGTCACTTCAAAAAAATAACCTGTAGTGTACAAAGGCATTCATTAATTGGTAAAATATTTTCCACCAAGATCATGATGCAGGCTTTATGAACTTTATTAAGTATTGAGATTAGTTAAAGTTAATTACAATTATTAAATTTAATAAAAGTTTTCTGAAAATATTGTGGAGCGGCACACTGGGGTGCCTCGGGGAGATGATAGTGGTGCTACGAAGTGTCCAAGATATGAAATCATTTTTCTTAATGAATCGAGAAGTGTTGTAGATAACTCATCTAACTCTCACCTTGTTTCAGATATTTCCCTTCAATAATATATATATATATATATATATATATATATATATATATATATATATATATATATATATATATATATATATATATATATATATATATATATATATATATATATATATATATATATATATATATATTAAATTAATTTGAATTCTGAGATTTTGAAATCAAATTATGTGTTTCGCAATCACGAGTTGCGACAGGGCCCTACTCATTGGAGTTATTGTTTCTAGAAAAGGTTCCTGTCCCCCCGCAAGCTGGTCCCTCCTCCAGGGCGGTTACGTGTGTATAGTTGTGTGTGTGCGTTGGCGCGCGTGCATGCATGTGTAGGCTTGTGTGTGTGCGGAGACCTATGTGTATGCACGTAGGCGTGTGTGTATATGTAAGTGTGTATGTGTGTGAGCATGTGTGTGCACAGGACATGGACGTCTCCGACCAGGAAAAGCGGATTCCGACGCGCCTGCAGAGGCCGGTGAGCGGTGGTGCTGCAGAGGCCCTTGGTCCAAGCTGAAAAAGGAACCATCACAACGCCAAGGACGGTCAAGTAAAAACAATAAGCAATCGTGATTGCTCAAAAAAAAAAAAGTAATAAATAAATAAATAAACACCTGTGAACCACTTTCCCCAATCAACTCTAATTTGAATTCTGAAACTTTGAATTCAAATTATGTTCTTCACAATCACGAGTTGCGACAATACCCATTGGAGTTATTGTTTCAAGAAACGGCTCCCCTCCCCAAGCATATCAATCCTCCTGGGTGGTTAGGTGTATATAGTTGAGTGTGTGTGTGTGTGTGTGTGTGTGTGTAGGCTTACGTTTGTGCACGTAGGCGTGTGTGTGTATTTGTGTAAAGGCGTACGCGTCTGTGAGTGTGTATGTCTATATGAGCATGTGTGTGTACACTGTTAAAACTACAGGTTGCATTCGGCACCTTTCAGGGGTGAAACGCTTGTTCACCAGCGGCACCTAATACGGAGCCGAAATTGCACCTCTAACTAGGGTGAAAAACAGGCACCTTTTAAAAAATAGGCAGCCGGGGTGAAAAGAATGAACCTTCGGAGAGAGAAATGGCACTCTTATTGTAGATCCCCCCCTCCCCCGTATTGTGTGCGTTTTTGAATACAGTTCTGTATTTTTCTTTCTTTAATAGTTTTGTTTTGATTCATGATAGTCTACGTTTTGCACACTTTTCACATTGCATGAATTCAGTATCGGAAATGATTAAAACTTGTAATTACAGCATTTGACCATATTTCAGAGTTTTCAACATAGTTAAGAAGTGCTCATTGCTTTAATTCATCTGATCGTTCTCTACATCAGTGTTTCTCAACCTCTTTTGACCCACGGGTCGGTAAAAACAAATGAAAAACATTGCGGACCTGTGAAATTTTTATCCTTTTCTTAAAAATAAATAAAATAAATAATAATTATAATAACTCTCGGGGCGGTAAAAAACTTGTGAAAAAATTCTGCGTACTGATGAGTTTTTTTTTTTTTTTTACAAAGTAATATTAAAAATGAATGAAACAATAAATATCCACAGACTTTATTTGGTATCAAAGAGTTGTCACAAATATATTTAAAGTTAAAGACGAGTAATTATTTGAATAATCATAGTTAAGTTAATGATCATTTGTGAGAAATAACCGCACCGAAAGTAAAGTGTAGATGTACTTATGAATTACTTACATGAACAGCCAAAAATATTCTGGGATATTAAAGTTACGGAAAAACAAAATCGTTTCTCAAACGTTCAAAATTTCAATCAAAATAACAATAAAATAAATTGCGCATAAAATTTTTCGACAGTTAAAAATTTAAAGAAATTCCTAACACTATCGAATAACCGCTAACAGGAAATGATTCAAACACTTGAACGAAAAAGCAAAAGAAAAAGATAGACGGAGAGAGATTTCTTTTTTATTTTTTGCGCTCGCTACACGAAGCACAAGAATCATTTTTATTTAGGTTCTCACTTGCTGATTATTGAAAATATCATTGCGGTTACTATTTCGGTGATTAAATGTTGCTTATCGAGCACTCAAGAAAATAATGATAGATACATTTAGTAGCGTTTTGAATGATGGAATTTTCACGACAGTAACGGTAACCTGAAAATAAACAACCAACGGTACTACGTTATCGTAACGGACTAACGGTAATTGAAAAGCATTAAACGTACTTTTAAATATGTTTGAAAGCCCTAAAAGCTACAAAGTGATCAAAAGCTGTACTTACTTGTTATTTTAAAGAATTATCCTACAAAAGTTGAGATTTAATCCAATAGTGTACTTCATTCAATGTGAAAGACGTAGAAGCCACGCGTAGTGCAACCTATCATTCGTCCGCCATATTGAAGTGGTTGAATGGTGAATGTATGCCGGAAGCGCATGCGCCAGCAAGTCATTTAGCGATTGCTTGCTGTTTTGGCACCCCTGTCTACGACTGTCTGCTACTTTCGCACCTCTGCTTTACTTCCTGGCCAGTATGGCACCCTTGGTCACCATGCTTTCACCTTAAGGGGAATATATTCACTCGTCAGGAACCTCTGGTTATAACAGTGTAGGACATGGACGTAGGGTGGATCGAAAAAAATGAAATTTCGAATCTTAAATTGGAATACCTACCAAAGCTGTGCATGTGTAAGAACAATACACATGTAAAATATTATCAAGTTTGAAGAACTCCTTGAGGGTCCTACCAAGGCTTGAATTTCTCCAAAAAAAGTAAAAAGGGCAATTTTCCAAAATTTTTATGAAAATAATAAGTTTAAAAATTTTAGTTCTAAAACCATTAAAATGTTTCCTTTTAACACGCTTTTCGTGTATCTTCAAAATTATTTACATTCTTTGCAGTATTAAGTTCGCTCATAAGTTCGTAAAATTTCGTGAAATTTCGTGAAATTTCCAAAAACTGACTTTTTTCAAGCTTTTTTGCACATTGCAATATTTTTTCTTTTAAAGTCCTTTTTTTTGTGTAATGACTGTGCAGAATGCAGTTTTAAAAGGAAATGAAATTATACTTTATTACATTAACAGCCCAGCACCTACGACAAGGAGCGTAATTGCCTCAAACTGAGCCCGTGGTAAATTGTCGCACCTGTCTAGCATATTACCTATTGGTCCTGTGAAAATTCACATGGACCGGCAGTTTCACCATCAAGTAATGTGAACAGGTGACGCAAAGGCTGCTCGCATGCAGTTCGCAGATTAACCATGGGACAGGATGTCCAATTTTATTCTCTATGGCCGCAATTGCAACGTTCTTTTTTCTGGTATTCGTGCCGTGCCATCACAGCCAAAAGCTAAAAGATCCTTAAGGCTTAAACAAATTTTCAGTTCAAAAATCACATTGCTGTCGCGACATGTTTTCCCATTCCAGAAGTTGGCATCACATGACCCAAATAAAGAGAATTGGATTTTTCAACCATGGATTCCTCGCTTATGATTCATCTATGGTATCTGTTTCCAACCATTTCTTTTTGTCATAGTTTTGTCTTTTCGGTTATCGAAAAATGTACTTTTCAAACCCTTTCACTTCTAGTTTGCAAGTTTTGAAGAGAAGCACTTACTTCGTCAGTGACACTTCTGTCGCCGTCTTCGAATTTTATTCCTATCAACGACTTTAGAGCGATAATTATTTGACACAGTACAAAAATCCTGTAATGTTTCTGAAGCAATTGCTGCAGCACATCGCACTTCTGTCAGAAATGCCGTATACTGATAGCACACTGTTGATAGCATTGGCAGAGAAAGCCTCATTTGTACCACTTTTGAAGTGACATCAACACCAAAGGATATTGATGGCTCTGTTAGCGGGAGTATAGCCGTTGCAAATTTTTCTCCTTCTGGAATTGAAACAAAACTTAGCTGTTCCTCATCAGTGTTATTACAGCACTCGTTACGTAAGTGAAAATCTGAAAAAATTATCAATCCTATCATTCAACGAAATGCCTATTTTTGCAACCTGGAAAAAATTCTCTTAACAGTGATCACTGATGAACGAAAGTACATCAGAGAACTGGGTTTGCAAAGATTTGGAAGGCCAGACAAGTGGCTTCTGTTCATGAAAAAATAAGAAAATTCTATAATTCAAAGATTTACTGCAATGCATCAGACTACAATGATGCTATCAACCGGCAAGAATGTGCAATAACTGCCACTCTTCTACTATTTTAGCTGACATATCTAATTAAAATATTCAACAATAGATTAAAAACACCAACGCCGATTTGGCGTTCCTTTAGTTCCCCTGTCACACGCAGGTGGTGGAACGCTGTGCTAATATGGTGACAAAAACTTCTTTGTTTGTGATTAGTCAATCGGCAAAAGATGGCTTCATATGAGCAAAAATCAAACTTCGAAGTATCATGTCATCGTTTGAATCAAAAAATGATTTCAAAGAGGTTTCATGAATGGATGTGACAAACTGACTATTTTATGTCTCTTTAACTAACTGATACTTTTCAAGTCCCTCATTTTGTGAAATATTGATGCTTATATGTCTGAGCGACTGTGTTTGAGTAAATATACATTCTTTGTAACCTATGCACTTCTCTCTATGTTTTTTTAGTTAATAAAACTAAATCATTTGGATAGTTTACTTCTAATGTAAAATGAATAATACATTTTTACTTAATACATGTGGCACGGCAGACGGAAAAGGTAGAATGAAACTCGAAATGCAGGCATTTCTTTTTATTGGATTCTGGGCTGTTAATGTAATAAAGTTTAACTTCACTTCCGTTTAAAACTGCATTCCGTACAGGCGTTGTAAAAAAGAAAACTGGACTTTAAAAGAAGAAATATTTCAATGTGCAAAAAAGCTTTAAAAAAGTCGGGTTTTGGTTAATTTCGCGAATCTTAACGGCTTATGTGCGAACTTAATTGTGCAAAGACTGTAAATAATTGGGAAGATACATGAAAAACGTGTTCAAAGGAAGCATTTTAACTGTATTATAACAAAAATTTTAAATACCAGTATTTTCATAAAATTTTTGGAAAATTGCCCTTTTTTTTTTTTTGGAGAAATTCAAGCCTTGGTAGGACCCTCAAAGAGTTGTTCAAACTTGATAATATTTTACATGTGTGTTGTACTTACACATGCACAGCTTTTGGCAGGTATTCCAAATTAAGACTCAAAATTTCGTTTTTTTCGATCCACCCTAATGGACGCCACCGCCCAGCGTAAATGGATTCTGGGGCGCTGGGGGACAGTGCTCAGGACCAGAGCAGCCGCACCGGTGGGCGAGAGTGCTGCTGAGGCCCCTATTTCAAGCTGAAAAAGGAAACACAAAATTAATTTTGAATCAAGGACAGTCAAGTGAGAACAATAAGCAATAGTGATTGCTCAAAAAAAAAAAAAAAAAAAGGATGATGTTCCTCTACATTAAAAAGGGCTTTAACAATGAGCGAAAAAAAGAGCGGGAAACCTATTATTGCAACTTCCCGATTTTCCCCATAAAAACTTGGCAAATTATATGCAACTAGGGGGCTATCGCTCGCCAACCCCCGGAACTGCTTACGCAGTTCCCTGTGTATCGCTTCGCGATCCATGCTCGCTTCGCTCGCTCGCTGTATGCCAATACATTAGCCTAGCTAAAATTTTCCGTAAAAATTAAAGTTGGTAATTGCATTTAGGTCACCATCCATTTAACCAATATGAAAATTACGTTCATAATGTTAATTTGTCTGCTTTAGCCAGATTTTCGACAGTTTAACTTTGCTGTATGTAAGATGACTGCCTTGGCAATGTGCACAACTTTACCATTATAGATACAAAAGTGTCTGTCATTGCTTTGGAGAGATTGCACTTCTACCTGTTGGTCCGCGGAAGGTATTTTATTTCCCTTCTACCACCCATTGGAAAACCAATGAAGGCATTCCCCTATCCGCCACCTGGGGACGCGCCCTCTAGGGGTTACAGGCTCCCCCGAGGGATGTATTTACATTATTTACACTCTTATATATTTACATATTTACACTCTTATATATTCTAATCTGAGAAAACTTCCTCATATACACAATTAAAAATGTCCCGTTTGGGAGCCACAACTGACACTGCTTCAAAAGATCTTGTTCTTGATAATGCCACATAGAGCTGGCCATGACTAAAAACAGGCTCAGAGAGCACCAAACATATTTTCTCAAACGTTTGTCCTTCTTGTTGTTATTCTGAATCCTTGCCACGTCACGAACAAAAAATGGTTTAACTAAAAACGCGAAAACTCGCCAAGGCTACTTTGCTTGCACAATACTAAAACTACTATAACCCTAAACAAATTTGGCGAAACCTTTCAGCTGAGAATAAAAGGAATAAAGTAAATTCTTTCTCGGTTATTCATTTTGAACTGAACTGTCGTACTGAAGCAGAGAATAGACGACGCTCAAAGCGCCTACGCGTTCAAAACAACATTGCCGATGAACATGATTGTGGAGCAATGTGTGAAGAATGCGAATTTTGTGGTGCTCTTTATTGGCAGAAAGAGCGTAATACTGCAAATAAATATACTAAATGTTGCCATGACGGAAAGGTGCGGTTACCGGCATTGTGTGACGCACCTGATCTGTTGAAGGAACTGCTGACTGAAAATTCCCCAGCCGCTAAAAATTATCGGCAGCGAATCAGAGAATACAACTCTGGAAATGGCTCGTCTTAAATTGGATTCAAGAACGGTTTCCTGCCTTCTTTGAGCTTTTCTTTGCTGATTAAGGTTGAAATGGGCCACAGCCCGACTCAAACTCATCTCAAAAAAAAAAAAAAAAAGTTCGTTGAGTATTCTGTGATTCAAGATTTCAAAACAACGTAGAAGTTTGTTTACATGATTTATCGGCGAAGTGTTGCCAACAGAGGTTTAGAAATTCACCCCTTCATTTGCCGGCACGTAAGAGAATTATATATATAGATGATTCAGAGCCGCTTTGAAAATTAACGAATTTGTGGTCAAAAAGATATATTTTAAAAATTATTAAAACTTTTTAAGCATCTAAAAAAAAACCTTTTCCTAAAAAGTTTTGATGCACAATATCAAGGCCTTAAATCATGCAGAAAATTAAAAGGAAAAAATAGTTAATTAATTTACAAATGCATATATTATGTAATTTTAAAGAAGATGAAACAAAAAAGCATTTTAAGTGGGGAAGCATTTAAGGAGAAATAAACTTTCAGGATAAAAAAAAAGGGGGGAATTTAAGGATTGTTAATTACTGAACAAACAATCCATTATTAATTACTGGATTGTTTGTTTAGTAATTTTCATAAAACAATATAAACCTTAACCACGTCTATTTTTATTTTACATTAATAACTTGTATATAATAATGCAAATTTTTTCGGAAGCAATTCTCCGAGCTAATTTTTTTTTTGCTTATTTGTATGCGTTTTCTAAACATTTTTTTCTAATGAAAGTACAAATAATTAATAAAAAATTTGCATTGAACTCGTACATTTAGCTTCAGACTGCAAAAGTCAGTAGGAAAAGTAAACTGTGGAGGCGCCGGGTATCGATCCCGGTACCTCTCGCATGCTAAGCGAGCGCTCTACCATCTGAGCTACGCCCCCTCCTTTAGCGGAAAGCCATTTCAGCAAAACAAAGCAAAAGTAGCTTGAAAACGCTTTTCTGAGCTCAAATGATGGATTTAGCAATCAAACCAAAACTAAAAATCTGTAGGAAAGAAAAATATAATATTGGTCATAGAGTAATGTTTTACGTTTGAACAGTTCATTTTGCAATTCAGACCTTTGACTAAACAATAGAATAGTGGGGAGGAAAACTTACGTTTGTAAAAATCAAAAATAATTCATTTACGAAAATAAAATTGATGAGAATCGTAAATGCTGATGAAGAAGTAATATTGGAGTTTTAAGTCTCGCGAATGATGTAAAAGTTCTTAGTTTCGCGAGTCTTAATTTCTGTGAAAATGAAGATATCGCTAATTTCGCGCGCTGGAAATTTCGCGAATTTTATACGATAAACAGAGCCAAAATTAAAAAAAAAAAAAAAAAAAAAAAAAAGGAAAAACGAAATTGCAAGGCTGAAATTTTCACAATGCGAAGTTCGTTGGATAAATCATCACGAAAATAAGTGCTTTTCAGTAGGTATTCAAATTTCACAACAGTAACCTTCATTTTATATTTTTAGCTATAACTTTTATTTTCAAATGATTTTTTTTTTTTTTTTTTTTTTTTTTTGAGGAATGTCTTTAGAATTAAAAAAAAATAGTACAAAAAACTCGATAAGCAATTTATTGTTGATAATCGGTTAATAGCTGAATTCGTTTAAAATAAATGTTTTGCAAAGCATTTGATTTTTTTTGTAACCAATCAAAGTTCTCGCAATGAAGGATTGACAGTAAAAGTTAGTTATTTTTTATTCATTTATTGCTTTTACGACTATTTATGCGCATTTGTGCGCGTCGCGCAATTTTTGCCATTCATCCCCCCTCCAGCCCCCTCAAGCCTTCCTCCATGAAACATTTCTCGCTACTACGCCGCTGAATGAATTGGATACAAACCAATTTTCTCATAGATATACAGAATAACAGAATCTTTACAAGTATAAAGAAAAAACCTTTCTGAGATAAGATCTTTCTTCAAACCCAAGAAAAAAAAATCCCTTCCAAAACCTTCTAAAGAAAAACTACCAATCAATAGCGAACAAACTACTCCGTCCGCCCCAACTACTTTATCAACATATATCACAACTCCAACACAAAAGAACGGGAACCTCGCCTGCTGTTCCATTCTCGTAATCACGTGTGTCCCCCCCTCTTCCTTCCCGCGAGGCTGTGCGGGGGGTCGTCCAGAAATTAGGGGTAGAGGGATGGCGGGGCGTGGTCTTGTGACACGTGTACCAAACTGTAACAGAGTTTCTATTTCTGATGCTTATTCATTGGTCAGGCAAATAAGGTATTGGCCCAATTGCATGTTTTTTTTAGTGGAGGGCAAGTCATTTCTGGTATTTGGAGTATTCCTACGCTATTAGAGATACTTCTTCTAAAATCTAATTACCTCGAAAATTGGTAGAAAGTTGTAACGCATTTTTATTGAATATTTTTCTTGGTATCTACAGAGAGTTTTCTTTTTGTAATACAGAGTTCGTAGTCCCTTTCCTCAGAAATGGAAGTTTTCACTTGTTATCAGTGGCGCACACAGGAATTTTTCAAAAAGAGGGTCTAGGGTTGAAAATCTCATTCTCGTATCCAGTGACGAACCTAGGGGTTGGCAGGAGTGGCCCTCGCCAGGGGGGCCGGCATTTCGACCGATTTCAAAAAAAAAAAAAAAAGGTTTTGCGAAAAAAAAGTTATTGAAACAATATACGAGTACTGTCTGACCATCGATTGCATGGAAAGGCTAATAACCGGTTTATAAGCGGAAATGGGCGTATCTGTTAGTTTATAGGGGTGTTAGTTGGTTTGTTACAGATGTGCATTTTTGCCTCTCTATTATTCAGATTTAGTTTTGTAAAAATAAAAAATTTGCTCTCAGCAACACTTCTTTAATCGGAATTATATTCGATTTATATTCTCTCGGCAAAAATTAAATGATTTATTTATTCACAACAAAGTTTTCATTTTGCTTTTACGTTCCTGAACGAAATGAAAATGTTTTCTTTTCTTTTTGTTGTTTCCATGGTAACTATTTTGTTTTCCCTGATTTTATTTCAGAAAATGCAAAAAATGAATAAGGCACTAGTGACATTATAAAACGCGTGCATCAAAAATTTCCATCGTTATTTTCCCTTCTCCCCTGCTAGATTCATTCAGATGGAATAGTCTTTACTTGGCAGATTGCCAAATTACATACAATCCGCGGTCAAACAGTATATTTGGATTTTATTTTTCTTTTTTTATCATTAAAAAAAAAAAAACAACATCCTCTGGATCTACTACAAAAAATTGAAGGCTTTTCCCCAGAACACATTTATCCAAACATTTAAATCGCACTTAGGATATATCAAAACCTTCCTGTCACGGTAGCTCCTTATCAGCGAAGTTTTAGCCAGCTAAGTTAGATAAAAAATAATACAAACAAATTTTATAACAAATTGCAAATATTATTGATTTTTTTTTTTTTTTTTAATTTATATGAAATAGTGGGGGGAGGTAGGGGCGCTCCGAGCTAAAATTTTTGGGAAGGAGAAAATTCTCAATTTGCCGAATAAAATTACAATTTTATCGAATTAGAAAATACGAGCAAGTACACTTATCAAACATACTTAACATCTAATTAGAAGAAACACGATGCAACATTAAAGGTAATTAAGAAAAGAAAAAAGAATATCAAATTTGTAATATTGTCTCAAAATTTGCGAATCGAGTCAATCAATAAAAATCCGTTATACTTTTAGGAAATTTTGGGAGGTCTCAGTGACCTTTCATGACCTCCTATCGCAGCTGCCAAAAGAGCGGGGATAGGAGGCGTAATTTCGGTGTTCTCCCATTTGGTCCAAAAATTTCTCCACGGGGGGCTTCCACCCAACTGACCGGGAACACGATTGACCAATCGGGTGTCTTCCAACTCTACGTAGGGTTTGAAGGGAGGGGCTTAGGTGCTCGGACATTCAAGGCTGTTTTCAAGAGTAAATTTCTAAGCTTAACAATCTGGCGCCTTAGCTTGGCGCAATTTTTAGCACCATTCGGGGTTCAGGGCGTGGGTTGCTATTGAAAAGTTCAACGTGGTATAGAAGAGGGCAACTGGGCTAGCACCATTCGGGATTCCGGGAAAGGGCGGGGGGGGGGGTCCATTTGAGAAGTTCCACGTGGTGAAACTGGTTGCACGTGCCTATGCAAAATGGGAAAGTTCATTGAGGGTAGTCGTCAGGTTAGCAGACTGGAAATAACATTCGGCTCAGGCATCCAGTTCCAGGGAGAACCGGCGTCTTCAATTAATTAAAAAAACACCCTAGTAATAAAATATTAATTAATTCTAAGGAAAATAATAAACATTTATAGTTTATTTTCAACTGAAAAATTAAGTATAATGACTTTATTAATTATTTGTTCAAACTAAAAAATCAAATGCTAATTTAAATAATAATCTAGTTTATTAAACCGATAAATAATATTTTGTTAAAAAAGCGCAAATAATCGCTTTTTTTAAAATAGCTAATTTTAGTGTTCATTGAATGATTGATCAGGAACTTGGAAGCTATTTTCTCTAAATTTTTCTGAATAACAGTTGTAAATAATTGATAATTAGTTTGTAATAATTGATAATTAGTATTATGCACATAATCAGTTGTGCATTTAAGCAAAATTCAGCGGGGGAGGAGGGGGAGTCGTATTTCACGATTTTGCCAACTAACTTTAAAATATATTTTCATCTCGAAAACCGCGTTTCTCACCTCATATGGTTCTAAGTTCCAAATAAAGTTCAGTATTATTAGCCGATCGGATCAAACTATTCACTTTTGAATGTAGCAGAGAATACTTGTGCGTTTAAAGATGAACACCCCTGCAAAAGTCCCTCATTTGTGTTCGACTTTTTTAAAAAATTCAGTAAAAAGAAAAAATTATCTTAAAAAAAATTGTATTGTTCTTTTTGTAGAATGTGCAGAAAAAAGTTTACAACTCGTATTAATTTATAAACACAAGCGTTTAGTAAGCTGCACTTACATTGTATGAACCTCAATAATTTTATTTATATTTTAGCACAAAGGCAAAAATTGGTGGGGTGCATGGGTTCAAATGCCATTTTTTTTCGAACATATAGTAACTTTTTTCAAACAAAACACTCTCTCTCCCACTCATTAAAGCAGCTCCAGCTTCCACTTTCGGAGAAGTCATTATTAGCATATACAATAGACAAAATAAAAATGAAAAAATCAGGAGAATTGCGTTATATTAAATGACTAACTATGGGCATGGTTTAGGGTTTTTTTTTTTTTTTAACTTAGATTGATTTTGAACTGTGATGTTACAGGTGCTAAATATATTTCAACCCCCTTTTAAAAATTTCGAGCCCCCCCCCCCTCCGCCCTGTGCACGCCCCTGAGTTACAGGCCAGGGCCATACTAAAAACTAAAACTGGTCATGCTCGCTGAGTTCAATTATTTTCAGGAAATACACAAAAAGTATGTTAAAACTTACTTTTTTAGCAACATCATCAAATTTCAAGCAACTAATTCCAGCGTATTTTAATTAAAAATTGGATAAATAATCCCCATTTTTATTAAGCACTTTTATTACTTGCCATGGAAAAATCTGAGGCCTGCTTTCGCTTATATCTCAGCTACTTAACCACTTTGGGATTTTACTTAATGATTTGCTTAATTTAAAGGTACAGCTTAACGCTGAAAAATTAAAATTCTAAAATAAAATTATTTTTTCGTTTCCGATGGAAAACAGCAAATTTCATGCACTTTCCCCATTAAATATTTGAATATAAAACCCATTCTTACAAATTTTGTTGCCTTGCAACAGTATTGTTAATAGTAATCATAATGACTATTTTGAATCAAGGCTTCACTGGAGCAAGAATGAAATTTATACACTGTCGTTGCTTTTTTAGAGTTTTTATCTTCATCCATGCCAATAATCGATAACAGGGCTAAGTAAAGAGACATATTAGGTTCTTTATCACAAAACGTATGTTATGAACCATTCTTTTGCTTATATCTCAGCAACTAGACGACTTCGAGACATCGGAATTTCACTAAATGATTTGTTTAATCTTAAGGTACAACTTAACGTAAAATAAAAATTTTATTTAAAAACAAAAATCTTCAATATAACGGATTAAAAAAAAATACTAAGTACTTCACATGATGCACTCAAAAGGACAAAAAAACTTTTTTGGTTCAGAAAGGCAATTATATAAGAAAGGAAAAAGTATTCCTGTAGTTTTCAATTATTCCAAGAAAAAGACTTTACTAACGAAGAAAAGCGCGCTCAAGTCATTTCAAATCAAACTTTCCCATTAAGAAAAATATGCATGTTTCAACCCTCAAATTTATGATTGAAAGCTAGAAAATGATAAAACATTCTCTACATGACTTGAGCCGTACTTCTCTTCGTTTGTATAGCCTTTTTCTTAGAATAATGAAAAACTACATGGATACTTAAATTGTCTTTTCTGACCCGGAAAAGTTATTTTGTCCTTTTGAGTGCATTATGAAAAGTGCTTACTTAGTATTTTTAAAAAAATCTGTTACTAATCGCATTTTTCAAAAGCGATTTTTGACAAATCGCTTTCAAAAGGTTCGCTTGAACCAGGGCTGCGGAGTCGGAGGGAAAATGGCCGACTCCGACTCCTAGATTTTTTTAAATCTATTTATTTATTTATTTTTTTTTCAATCCACTCCCCCTAATGGGAAGGGGGAAAATTTCAAAACATAGGTTGAAATACTAATTCCTTTTTATGAAAATTTAGCGTTGTATTTCATTGCTAAACTAAGATGCATACAACGTTAGAAACTAAACGTGAATATCAAGTTTTCCAATGGTTCAGATTTTATAAGTAAGAATACTTTTAAATCCCATGCTTTAAAATAATGGAAAAGAATTAGTTTGCTGTGTCATAATATATATTTATGTCATAAATAATCCTGCATTTATCTTACTCACAAATACAAACCCCAGTTGCTTAAAATATCATTACAAATTAGAATTTATTGAGGTGATTTGCTGCTACTCATCGGTAACTTATAAGCAATTCTATCGATAAAATTGTGAAATGAAGTTTGAAACATTGTCAAGTGCTTTCATTTTTTGTTATTAAGTTCCAATTAAACTTTGATTACAAAGACTAATTCTTAATAGGTTGTGTTTTTAATCAATATTTAATATTTCATAAGATGTAAAAATTAGAAATTAAAATGCTACAAAATTTAAAATGCAAGTGCTTTTCTTTTTACATTACATCCATGATTTTATGTAAAAAAAGTAGCAGTTAATGTAAACTAGCAATAAATTAATGTTTTACATTTATTACTAATTAACATTACTGAATTTTTTCTATTTATAGTGTCATATTTGTTTATAATAGTAAAACTAATGTAATGTGTCAGAAGATTTAATAAACATTGAAAAGCAACAAGATTTAAATTTAAGGTCTAAGCATTTTTTTTAAACATTTAAATTAATTTAAATGAGAAAAAATAATAAGTAAGAATTTTAATTAATATTGCGACATGGCATTATACTGATTCTTTCATTCATTGCATAAAAAATGTTTCTTTGGGAATTTTCGAAGTTTTAAATTTGTTCACTATGCGGTTGTCGAATGTTGAAGTAGGGGAATGTGGGACAAAGTGAATAAGAGGGGCAAAGTGAAATGGTGAAATATTTACTCTGCTGTTAGTGCCACCTATCTAGTAATATTTTAACTATGTAGTAAAAAATATAGCCTATTCTAGCTAAGAAAAAACAACTCTGAAAATCATAGAATGTGATAACACAAGCAATTTTCGAAAAATGATTCTCATATTGGAATATTTTATTGTAAGTCGAAAATTATGCTAGTTATTATTAAATGATAAATTTCTTGCAATTATCATTTGAAATATTAATTGAGACCTAATATTCGATGCAACATTTATTTAGTTAATATTAAGCCCATTAATATTTTAATTATTTTGCGCAGTCAGACAAGTACATGCGGGAAAAGTGAAAAATTAATTTCGTTTAATTATTCAATCATTTATTAAATCTTTTACGCATTTTATTAATTACTTTATTAACATACCTTAATTTAGTCATTCAATTATTTATTCATTCATACACTTATTTTCTTATTCATTCACTGTTTTACTCACTCGTTTATTTGTCCCCATACATTAATTAATTTATTTAATTAATTATTCGTTTATTTCTTTTAGCATCTTTTCATTTATTCATTCAACCTTTTATTTACTGATTCCTTTGATCAAAAATATTTTTTATAATCCAATAGAAAATATTTTATTTCAAACATATTTCATTTTTCACTTTGCCCCATGAAAAAATAAAGCGAAATTTTTCCACTTTTTTTTTTTTTGAAAGCGAAAATTCACCGGCGAAAATAAAAAATACCATTTCAATGCACGTTTTATTATAAAATACAATGTTCTTTCATGTACTGTAATTTTCAAAACAAATTTCCAATTTGTTCATTTTGAAAAAGCTCAGTCAGCTTAACCATTTCACTTTGCCCCACATTCCCCTACTCTGCCAAAACAAATAATCGGTTTGTCTGCTGATATACAGTATACCGAATACCAAGTATTCCGTGTACAGTCGACGCCCGCTACAACGCGATTCGACTTACGCGAAATGGCTACAACGCAAGATTTTCCTAGTAACGAATTTTAGAGCTAACGCGAAATTTCGTCCACAACACAAATTATTTTGGAAGGAAGTATCGGCTTCGTTATTGGCTACAAAATATTTATTTTGTAAATGTTACTACATCACTTGACGCATCACTGACAGCGAAAGTTCTCACACCAAACTAATCTACGCATCGCGTTGTTAGTGCATCAAAAAACCACTCAGCATCTTTCATTTATTCATTTTTTTCATAATAAATCTTAAAGTGTATGAAATTTCTGGCACCTCAGTGGCACCTTTATCTAAAGTTTGTGAAGATGGGAAGAAAAAAAAAAGGTTCTGATTTTTTTTTAAAAAAAGGGCCTTAGATTTTCGATAGACTTGAACAACTACAAAACGTCGACGGTAGCACGACATTAATATGAGTGAATTTTCCATACGTACAATTAAAAGTCAAAACAAAAAGATATTCCTAAAAGTTCATAACTTAGTTTGAATACTGAAGCTTGCAGAGCAATTCTAGCAAAGTTAATATAGAAGCTGCTCTTGTATTGTGGATTAAAGAGATAAGAAAGAGGGGCTGTTGCCCCAAATTGAAACGTTATAAAAGAAAAGGCGAAGCAACTGTATTTAAAAAAAATACATTAGATGAGAATAACGATCTGATCATGGAGCATACATCATCATCTTCATCTTTTAACTCATAAATATTATTACTGTATTTGCTATACAGTACTATTATAGTTCAGCATTTTATTATTAATACATACTTTGCGTACTGTGTTGTTTTATTTTATGTCTATATTCCATTCATTTTGAGCACTTAAAATATTTCATGTTGAATAAGTTTTTTTTATTTTTAAATACGGTAAAAGTTCAGTTCTTTATTTAAGAAATTGTGGTGTGTAGTTAAGGAATTTTTTTTAAGCAGTTTAAGGGGTGTTTATAAGTGACTAAAAGAATTTGGTATGCTTTAAAAAAATGTTTTTCATATACTTTTCCACAACGCAAAATTTCAACTTACTCGAGGAGTCATGGAACACATCCTTCGCGTAAGTCGGGACTCGACTGTATCTCTAAAATAATAATAATAAAGAAAGAAAGAATGAATCATCAAAATTCAAAGAACTGGGTGGATAGGTTTTCAAGAAGTTGTTTAGAATTTTATGCTATTTAACATTTATTTACACGGGATTGCTTTTTTAAAAACTAATCTAAAGTTTGTTACTTTTATTTTATTTTTAACCTCATTCTTGTAACTTTATCAAAATAAGTTTTTCGTTTTAGTTTTCCCTTTATTTATCCTTGTTGATTTCTAGCTGCTTTTTTTCATTGTGCTGTAATCTAATTTTACAGTCTGGACATAAACTGCAAAGTTTTGATAATTTCGATAATTTTGTAACCTTCTCTATGGGATAATCAGTGTGCTTTATTGAAAAAAAAAATAGCATTTATAATCAGTTGATCATTAATTTGTCACTAAAATAATTTTAATTCACTTAAGGCATTAATTATGCAATTAGTTTATTATTTGGAAATTTAAAGCTTAAAATATAATTGTGTTTTCCTTTTCTTTTTAATTTCCTATGTAGGCAATAAATACTTTCATTATCAATTTGAGCGAGAAAAGTAAAACACGCGAAATTTTCGCCATAGTAATACGAGTCTTTTCCCCCTTTCTCACCACTCAACATGGCCTCCACTCACTCACAGTGTACTTCTAACTGGACAATAGGAGTAGATAACACGGCATGTTCCCCCCCTGTATTCCTACCTCCACGGCAAGAAATCCTTCCACTATGTATTGGCATTTATCGATATTCAGGGATCGCCAAAAAAGTTTATTTTAGACAGTGGGCAAAGATGGCGATGGAGTGGCTCAGACTTTCGGATCTCTTTATTAGGAGGGAGGTGATCGCCCCGTGACAAGCTTATCTTGATGTGTTTCACAGTTTGGGCCAGTTGGAACCTCACCGTAATTTCTTAAGTTCGCCAGGGGCGCTAAACCCCTTAAGTACACAACTGCTTGTATCACACCTTAATAGCGCCGCTAAACATAATTCTTTTGATATTATCGATTGTCGGGAACAATAAACAATAAACTATTGAATAAATAATGCACCTTAATTAACGAAATAAATTATTAATAACAAGTGTCTAGTTGAATTACCAGAAAGCACAATTCTTTTTTTTTTTTTTTTGCTTTTCTCATAACAAAAAAAAATGAGAACAGCAAAGTGAAATTAATCGTTATAGAAACACCAAATCACAGAAGAAAAATCACAGTTCAACCTAATTAAAAAAACGAAAAATTTATGATTACCGTGTTCTCAATTACTGTTAATAATTAGAATAAAATTTATACAGGAGAAAATTGAGTTGACGCCAGAAAATTATCGTGATATGATTGTCTATGATTTTAAGGAGGGATTAAATCAAGACGAATGCGTTCAACGGCTGCAATTAGCATTTGGTGATGAATGTACAGTAAAACCCCTCCTAACGGACATCCTTCAAATGCGGACACTCCTCTCATGCGGACAATTTCTAATTCCCCGATCCCAAGTCAAACAACATAATTTAACCCCTGTCCCGCGGACACCCCTCCATTGCGAACAAAAAAAAAAAAAAAAATTGTCCCGTTAGTGTCCGCATTAGAGGGGTTTTACTGTATTTACATGCTACTGTATTCAGATGGTTTAAAGAATTTGCTGAGGCCGTAATTCTCTTCAGGATGACGAATGCACACAGGAAGGCCACCGTGGACAGTAATCTCGGATAATTTGTCACTCATACGAAAAATGTTAATGGATGATAAATCGCTGAACCTACCAAAGAGGATCTTAACATTGGATCCCCAGCCATACACAAAATAAGAATTATTACGTACTAGAAAATCGACCGTCATGGTGGTATGACGGGAGAAAATTGTTTCTACATTTCAACGAAGCAGTTGCCTGTTTTGTGATATTTTGATGGTTGAAATTTTAACCCTAACTCCAGTGGATTAATCCTAAACCCCCGTAGATAGCGTTCATTGTTGCCTCTTTTTTCGTTTCTTCATTCTCCTACAGTTCGTCTTAAAAATAAAACTGTTAAGTTACCGGATCCAGTTCAGCCTTGTAAAAATTAACTATTTCCCTGCATGTCAAACATTTCCAGAAAATATTACAAAATTAGAAATAACTTACTAAATTGTTGGTGTTTCAACAATGAAATAATGCCGTCACGCATGCTACGGCGCGAGTTTCATTGCTGTTGACGTCAGAGCGTTACTTGATCAGTGAATTGGCAATCATGAGGATGAGAATGAAAAAAATAGTTTGCCCTTGGCTTCCCTATAATTTTTCTGATTACTAAAAAGAGGTACGTATCAGAATCAGCAAAGAAACCTTTAAATTACTAAATAAAGATTTGAACATCATTTCTAAAATTTGTTACGGGTGATGAAACGTACCCCTTTTTCGACGTTCCAACTCGTCCAAGAAAGCAGTGTGTGGGTCTTTGAAGATGATATCACTCCGACAATGGTAAAAAGACAACAAGCAATGAAAAAATAATTATTAAATAAAAACAAAAAAACCCACTGCGTAAAAAAAAAAAAAGATGTAAGCCCAATAGTTTAGAATTTAATTAAGTATTACTGAATAACTACTCCATTGAAATAGTTTTATAATTGATACACACAAAAGACAAGTCATAACTTCAAAAGCAGAATAGAAGAAGGAACAGTCCATTCCTTTTTGACTAGTCAAGGAACCCCGTAAAATTTGAATGGGCTCCGACTGTTGATCCTTACTGCTTTTGAATTTATGATTTGTCTTATGTGTGTATCGACAATGAAACTATTTCAATGGAGTAGTTATTCAGTAATACTTAATTAAATTCTAAACTACTGGGCTTACATTTTTTTCTTTTTAGTTTTTTTTTTTGGTTTTTACGCAGTCGGGTTTTTTGTTTTTATTTAACAATTATTTTTTATTTTACCCTTTTTAGTTAATTTTCATTGACTTAGTTATTATGATCATAAGACGGCAAATTTCGCAATCTTGTCATTTTATTGAGTAAGTTTGTATCGTGCGGTGGTCTAAACTACTGATTATTAGTTCCTCTAAGAACCTTACTCGTCTTAAAGCTACATATGCTTAACCTTTAGCAAAAATGCGCGAACTTAAGTCAACAGCAGCTATATTAACAGCGCGGAAAAGTCCCGTCAATCAAATCTTTCTCCCAAAACTAAAAAAGCCCGTCAAGAGAGTACACGTCACGAAACTCAGTCCCCTGAATCACGACAAAAACAAATGCAACATGTTAGAGGTGAAAATGGAATTAGTAGATTTAGTAAACAAAAAATTCAGGCAGTGAAAACGCTACCTGCATTTGTCGCACGCTGTGTAGCACGCAGGTAGCATGCGACACGATCCCGAACTCCCAAGGTTAAGACAAATCGATTGACGTAAGATTTATCAAAATCGGCGAAAGGGTTTAGCCTGTAAAACGCCACATACGAACAAACATACACACACATAGACTCATAAACACATTACCCTCCTTTGCGTCGCGCACGCGCAGTCGTGTAAGAAAAGGAATGCATGCCGTATTCTTCAGAAGTACGGAATTAAACAAAGCCATCAAGTTGAAGGAGAGACGACATTTACAGCAAACTGGTATACCACTAAATGTCTTCCAGATATTCTTTAAAGAAGTGATTGTTAGGGGCTCATGCTTCACCACGACAATGAATCATCCCATTCAGCCAGATTAACAGCTGAGTTTCTTGCAGAAAAACAAATTCAGGTGATAAAACATCCACCTTATTCTCCGGATCTAGCTATATGTGACTTTTGATTATTTTTTAATCTAAGAAATAACTTAAGTGGACGTAGTTTTCATTCAGAAAGAGAGACTGATGAGGCTATAAGTGCATTTTCTCATCGATTCCAAGAAATTAATGGTTTGGGGCATTTAATCTGCGGAAAATTCGTCTGTAAAAGTGCATTGATGCTGGAGGAGACTACTTTGAACACTCCTAAAATTTTGCAACTTTAAAAACCTGGATGTATTTCATAAATTTCAGAGCTACCCTCGTATAAAATGCTCCGTGTCAGACCGATGTCCGCATGAATGTTGAATGTGTATAGAATTTAAAGGAACTTGGACAAACGGGTAGTCTGAAATCAGAAAGGTCGTCGATAAAAATATTTAAAATTTTTAGATTAATATCAGTTTTTATTCATATAGCCTCTGCGGAGTGCAGAAAAGAAGTCAATACACTATCAAAAAGAGCTTATTTAAACGAAGATTTCTAGAAGTTCATTTTTGCCACACTTCAAATTTGAACCACTGTTTTTCTTGAAACATTTTTAGAAGTACTAAAAGCTAAAATTTCTGCTTCCGAAGTTATGACATGTTTTGTTATATATTAAAATATTATCCAAACATTTAAAAGTAAATAATAAACATTTCACCCTCATTTAAAAAAAAATAAATGTCTTAAGAATTTCTAACACCCCCCCCCCGGAACCCCCCCTTCAGCGACCTCAATAACCAGTTCCTAACCCTTACATTTTTAGACACATTGACAGACTCATTAACGTGTGTCACGAACAGTGCTGTACCGGTACTAAAAGTAGCCATCAGCTTTTGCATCGTGAACTCGAGTGTTTACTAAAATTCCAGGTACCAATTGCACAATGGTACCAATTTGATTAATATCGCTCATAATCTTTTGGTATTTCAGACACTTGCCGCCCCCGACTGGCCAGTCCGCCCCTGTCTCTATCTCTTTGCGTTACAATCCAATTCGATTCCGTTGTTGAAAGCATAACACAAGTATATTTTCTGTTTACTTTTACACGAAAGGATTGGCGTTTATTTTTCAACTCGTATTCTGCTCAACGTACATTTTTTAAGTGTTTGAAGTTTTTTTTTCGTCTCCAAATTAGGGAATTTTTCTGTGAAAGTTTCGCTTACGAATGAAATGATAGAGCAATTCCCGTGGTTCTAACATATTTGTGCAAATCTCTAATGATGGGGGAAAAAAACATTACAGTCGAAAATATAAAACATTATTAAAATCGAAAAAAAAGGTATCAAAAAATTCGTTTCGTTTACTAATATAGGATTTTTGAAGTTATGTAATTTTAAATAAGAAGTTAAATGTCATTAATTCAAAATCCTTCTCCTTATGAGGCCAGCCAAAGGAATGGTTTGATAACTCAATGTACTGATGAACAAGACAAAGTAAAAAAATAAAACTTTCGCACAGCACCTAACCATATCATTATTATAACAGCGGTAAATAGAGGAATAACATCAATTTCAAAAAACGGATTTAAAGCATTCACAAAATTCTCCATTCATGCCAAGGAAATGGGTCGAAGCATTTTCCGAAAAAATGTTTTGATCAGTTCGATGAGAGGGGAGGGGGGGGGGGGGGGGATCCTACAAATTTCCACAGAACAAAATCTTAAAGAATTTTACCAATAAAACAAATGAAATAAAATTAATTAAAGAGGCAAAAATGCATTCGTGTAAATATTTATGCAGTTAAAAGCAAGCAACAATCAAGAAAATATTGAAAGAAAACACGAACATCGCATAAACATGTGCCGAACTCGTAAAAAATACCGAACGAAAGCTGGCCAAACTAAACCAAATCCATATAAATTTGAGAATAGTTTCAAAACCAGGATATACAGGGAAGAAGTTTTGGATTTTTTAAAAATTGGATGTTAAAATTTGAGGAGAATTGTCAAGTTATGGGAGACTTGTTAACTTGTTGACATAACTTATAAATAAAATGCGCTTCTGAAAATCAGAATGAAAAACCCCACGTAATGACCCAGAAGCGCTTAGACAAGTTAAGTTAAAAACCTTAATAATTAATAAACACATTTAAACAATTTTAGCAATCACTCGTTTGAAAAAAAAAAATCGTTAATTGGGGGGGGGGGGGGGGAGGCAATCCAGTAGACGATAAGAGACTCTGCTGGTTCTTTTTTCCGGGAGGCCTAAAATTTATAAATCCGATCCGGGCTTGGTTAGAATAATATCTCCAAATCGTCGATTTAGTCGATTAAAAGAATTTGTTTGGGGCAGTGACCTCTCGTCGTCTCTGCAAAGATGAGATTTTACTTTAACTTTCTTTCGCTAGATGGCGAGTTCAGTATTTTCAGCTTTTAAGTAGCTACATAAATTATAAGCTGAAGGAGGCGCCGTGGCTTAGTTGGTTAAAGCGCCTGTCTAGTAAACAGGAGATCGTGAGTTCGAATCTCGCCGGTGCCTAGTGGGAATTATTTTTTCTCCTTTTAAAATGTCATGAAAGGCCCGGCGTTTGATCAGTGTGTTCTAAACCAGTGCTTCTCAACCGGTGTGCCCAGCTCAATGGGTGTGCCGCGGCATACTGGTACGCCGCGACAATGTCCTTAGTGTGCCACAGTATTTTCGTAGTTGTAGAATAAGGAAGGATACCTATTTTACCTGTGCAAGAAATCGCATATAATGTTCATAGTTTCATGTATTGTTGCTGGTTTCATTAAAGTAATAACAACGGTGTGAACATTTATTTTACCAACATGTCAAGAAATCGTAGGGGGAACGATAAGTTCCGATGCAACGAATGAAGTGGTCAAAATGCCAATTCTAGACGATTTAATCAGGTGACTAATTAATGACATGACGCGGGACATTAAAAATAATAACTGATAAACTACAAGTAGCTGATTTTTTTTTTTTTAAATTTTTAGTTGATAATTCAACAGATATAAAAGATGTACTATTCTTGCTCATGAGGACTTCATTCAAAATCATTTTATTTTCTGCAAAGAACTTTCTCATCATGCAACGGGTGATGAAATATTCTGCGTTACAGCTAAATTAATAAAAAGCAACGGGATTCAGTGTTACAACTGCACACGCGCATACAGTGATGAAGCAATTGCAAAGATGGAAAATAATCGAAGGGTTCATGTTGAATGCGAAAAATCAAAATCCAGGTGTTCAAATCGGTTTCCTCTATCGTGAAACTCTCCTGGCAAACAATATGACATATGAGTTGAAGTTAGCCCTGGTTGAGGCAGTAAAAACCGCCAACTTCATTCAATTAAGACCACTTAATTTTCAATGTACTTTCGGAAGACGTGGGCGCAGATCATTACTGCTTGCTTCTTCGCACGGTGTTTCGCAGTTTTTTGAAAAGCAAGGTTAAGCCAAGAGTTTTTGAGTTGGGGGACGAGGTGCAACTTTCTGACTTAGATTACTATACAAATATTTTCTGGGGAAAACGCATACGCGTCTGATATTTTTAAGTATGTATATTAACGAACTCAATCGAAGAATTCATGGACGCGGTGAGTATCGTGTTCAAATGCTTCCACAATTAAACGGATTCAAACCAAATATTTAGCAGGGGAGTGGGAGAGAGGAATTCGATCGTGGCCCTTAGGACATGTTTAAACGGACCGACTATAGTTGGGGCAAACCTAGCCTGGCAGCATTATGAAGGTTAAGCAGATTCAAATTACAGCATTACGATGCTGCCGGGTTAGGTTTGCCTCAACTATGTGAAACCTATATACCTTGAAAGAAAAGCTTCAAATAGTGGTAGAACATTTGGCCATGATTCAGAACAAAGTTTAAGTACTGTTGTTTTACTTCAAGTTGACTGGCGTAAAACAATATGACTGATTTCGTGATCCGTTGACGCATCGGCAAAGGAATTTTCTTCATAATAAAACTTTATTGGCCTCACACAGGAGCGACAGCTCCTTAAAACTGCGGTTTAGCGAAGTGTCTTTAGACGTATATTGGCTATTAGTGAAAAGAGTGTACCTAGAAATTTCTGATCATGTTATTCATGAGCTGTTACTGTTACCATTATTCTTATAGCATTGACACTATTCAAGAACAGCAAAATATTACGGCTAGATCCACGATTTAAAAACTTCCTGCAGCTCTTCTTACCATAGAGCTGAATACAAAGCGCCAATCTCCCTCAAGACAGGCATAACTGCTGAAGAATAACCTAACTCAAGTATAAACTAACTCAAGATAGTCGTGTTAAGTGAAAGTTTCGGACTTGCTAATCCTAATAATCACTAAAATTCATGCACGTTAATTGAATTTCTAAGGGAACTGAAATGTTTTAAAAGATTAAACGTTAAATCCTGACATGGAAACGCTGGTTTTTTCCCTGCCTTGCTTCGATTAATGAGTGATGAAAACATTGTCTATATTGACACATAAAATTTGTTTCAGTGTGCCGCAAGAATTGAGCCAACTATCAAGTGCGCCGTAAAGTAAAAAAGGTTGAGAAGCACTGTTCTAAACCTCAACAGCGCGTATGTGATTCTCCCCCCCCCCTTTCTTTTCATACGCAAACATCACTTTATGAAAAATTCGTTTTTTTTTCTTCATTTTAAATTTTATTTCTCAAGTATAAATGACATTACAAAACATTTTCGTCCTGGTATTTATTTATTATATACATATATATATATATATATATATATATATTTTTTTTTTTGTTTTTGTAAAAACAGCCTCATAAGTTTTATGGAGTTGTTTTCTAACGGATCTTTTAGCCAAGTGAGAGAGAGAGAGAGAGAGCAGATGAGAAGTTATTAAAAGCAGTAACAATTAAAATGGTAGTTTAAGGAACTAATCCTCATTGTATTCAATTCAATTGAAAGCTTGAAGGGAAAAAACTTTTCAATAACTTTCGTGTCAAATTCTTAAAAACTAAAAAAAAAAAAAAAAAAAAGCAGCGAACGAAATAAGGCTGTAATTCTCCCGTTCTATAATTATGATAACGATGGTAAAAATTTCAATTGTGTGCTATCATTTCAAATGGGTTTTTAACCACTTCCTTCCATCGCTTTTTGGAAAACAAAACATCTAGTATTTCAGATACCTCCCTGCAGACCCGTGACTTAGGAGGGTTAGGGGAGGACCAAGTGCCCCCACCCCTCCTGGCTTTGCAAAAATATTGTTTTGTATATTTTAATCAGGAATGTCCAAAAAAAGGGGTTAGTAGGTCTTACTTGATAAAGTATGAAATTTTTAGTGTGAAATATTTTTTTTTTTGTAAATGCTTCTATAAATAAGCTATCTACTGTCATTTAAATCTTGATGACAAACTATTTTAAACAAAAAACAAAACAATTGCACCTGTGAAATTTATTGAAAGCCCCTATAAGTATATACAGTGAAACCTCACTAAACGGCTACCAATCCGTAAATAATATAAGCAAGTCTCATCATAAAATGAAGTTTGAGACCTAATCTGAACGGGAAATAGTATATTATTTAAGTGTAGTTTACAGTTTTCGAAAAAAGGATACAATATATATTGGACTTAAAATTTTTTATTCTTCTCCAACAACCGATTTAAAACTCGTTTTTCAATTGAAAATGTAAATATCTAACATTGCATCTGACTTTCCTATGACTTAATCTACACTGGCCTCAAAAAGTTCAAGGTACAACATGTGCTTCAAAGCTCACCATTAAAAAAATGGCAGTAACACTAAAATGCATAGTTTGCATGAATGAAAATAACGAACTTTAAAACCATTTATAAAGAAAAAATATAGCTGCCACTTTTATTTTATAGAAAAGAACACATCTTACTGAGTGAGAAAAAAAATGAAAATATCAAGCTTTCGTGCTTTTATGTGTAAGTTGTGTTGATTTTCAACTGTTGTTGGCAGTTTCGGTGACAATATAGTCAATAGAGTTTAGAAAATGTCTCAGGGACGTCGTATGCCCGATTCGTTAAGGTAGCGGGCAGTTGGATGCATGGAAATGGGATTGTCTCAGGATGATGCTGCTGGACGTCTCAATGTGTCTCTTAGGTGTTGTTCGGCAACTTTGGGATCAATACCAAGTAGAAGATTCTGTGTCCAGAAGACCTGTTTCAGGCCGACCACAAGTTACAACACCTGTAGAAAACCGTTTTCTAGTTCTTTCGGTCCGAAAGGAGAAGAACCACTACTGTGCCGCAGCTCGTTGCAGACCCCTTTGTAGCATCAGGAAGAAGAATCTCTGCTACTACGGTGCAAAATCGTCTTCACAAAGCAGATCTCTATGCAAGACGACCAGTTGTGTTGGTTCCGCTCAACGGACTACAGCGAAAGATCCGCTTATGCTGGACAAGAGAATATGTTTCCTGGACCCGGCAGCAATGGGCTTCTGTGCTGTTCACAGACGAGTCCAGATTTACATTGGAGAGTGGTTCAGGGTTTCTACTGATCTCGAGGGAACAGCACACTAGACACCATCAATTCAACACTGTTGAAAGGCACAGTTATACAGATGGTGGAATCATGTTTTGGGCAGGGATCTCGCTTGATGGTCACACTGACCTGCATGTGTTCCACGGAGGAACTCTGACTGGCCTGAGATATCGGGGGGAGATCCTTGATCCATATATCCGTCCATATGCTGGTGCTATTGGTAATGAATTCATTCTGATGGATGGTAATGCACGACCTCACCGAGCTCGGATTGTTGAGGCCAGCTAGATCTCCAGACCTGAATCCGATAGAACATCTTTGGGACTATCTCGGCAGACAGGTTGCGGCTATAAATCTTCCTCAAAGGCCCTTACATGAGCTGGAACAAGGCTTACTCTGTGTCTGGTCTTCGCTTCCTATTCCGGTGCCCGACAACCTAATAAACAGCATGGAAATTCGATGCCGTCAATGAATTCAAGTTAGGGGGGACACATTCCTTATTAGAACCCATTTTTGTATTGTTTCTATGACATGTTACTACATAACATTATGATGTTCTGTTTTCTTCAAGAATGGACTTTCCCGAAAAGATTGCTTTTTCTTTTTTTTTTTTGCTTTAAATCGTTTTTGCAATACACATATAAATTTCTATGACGCATTTAATAAAAAAACTATTTAATGCCCATATCCTCCAAAATTTTTGTTTCTACATTGATTCATTTGAAAATTAGACGCATAAAACCGGTTGTACCTTAACTTTTTGAGGCCAGGGTATTATCCCCAAAAATCACTTCAGTTGAAAGTTGAGTTTGCTGATGATTACAAAACGCATTAGTAAATTGATCGTCAAAAGCCGAATTAGTGCCTGAAAGGCATAAAAATGTGTTTGTTCAAAAAACGTCGACTCGTTAACAAGAAGACGTTTATCTCAGTCGGCACCGTAATTATCAAATGAGTCCATTGCTGTTTCGTGATGGAAAGAATTCGATATCATATACGGGCCATTTCACAATTTTGTCCAAATGTAGAGTTCGCAACATGATACTTTTTTTGCTATAATTATTCAATTTACTGTTTGATTTGCACATTGTTTCATTTTGAGTTTATATGTTGGTAGGATTAAGTCAGAATAAAAATTTGTGCTAATCAAATAGCACATTAAACAGTTATGGCAAAAAAAGTGTCATATTGCGGACTCTACATTTGAACAAAATACTGTGAAATGGCCCATACTCTATTAATTTTCTCGCCGATTTTCTGTGCTCATATTGCTCAAAATTTTGAATACAATGTTCGAGATTCATAAAAATGATCTTCGACAGTGTTGTTTGCAACCCAGATTACACATGCACACTGACCAATTATAATAAAATAAGCATGAGTGAAATTTTTACTCCAAACTATCGGAGTTCGTGAAACAATTCTTGAAGTGAAGGCCTTATTCGCTGTAAACATCCTTGAATTGAATGGCTGTAGATGAGAAACAGAAAGTGAATAGCTTTTCCTAAATAATAGGGATGGACGCATCCACTCGGCGGCGGATCAAAAGGGTTGGGTTACCATTGCTAACGGGTGTTTTTAACAGTAAGTCCATGGGCTAAAAAGTCTGTGCCGCAAAAATTCGGCAGTTAAGAGGAGTGACCGCTAAAGACAAGTTACCGCTCGAAGAGGTTTTACTGTTATTTTACATATACATAGTTAAAAGAACGTGGAACAGTTGCGTAAGATCAATTTCGGTAAATTTGCCAAAATTATAAATTGAAAAAGGCATTTAAAACACTAAATTTTTGTGTCTATTTAAAGTTGGGTAAAGGCAGAATTATTATCCCTTCATCATCACTAATAATTACCACATCATCTGCATTAGGCCAATGAAAAGTGTCGCCATTTCTGTTCGTTCTTTCAAATTAGCAGTATTTTTTCATTTGCATTATCAACTTCCAAACTCAGAGCTGTATAATACTTCATAGTTTTCCTTTATGCAAGTTTCACAAATACATATTCACCAGCTTTTGCAGTTTTTATAGCTGAACTATCATTCCTTCTAAGTCTACATAGTTATCTTCTATTTCATTAATAGAAAATTTTCATCAGAGTGCCTTTTGATTTTAAAATCGTCAATATTATTGACTAGTGGTACCCGCACGGCTTTGCCCCTAATAGAAAACTAAAAGGTCTTTTGGTTCGCCTGTATATTTACAAATAATGTATGGTGAATTTTCTCGCCAATTGGCTTGTATCCATGTTACGGTTCCACGTTATGATAATTTCGTAATTTACTCGTCCATCTTATGATAATTTTGTTCTTAAAATTGGAATAGAAAAAGAATCACATCGAATTTTCGAAAAATCGCTTCGAGGTGCACACCCCCATGCCAAACTAACTTTGTGCCAAATTTCATGAAAATCGGCCGAACGATGTAGGCGCTTTGCGCGTCACAGAGATCCTGACAGAGAGAGATCCGGACAGAGATCCTGACAGACAGAGAGATTTTCAGCTTTATTATAAGTAAAGAAAATGGGAATAGAAAAAGAACCGAATCGAATTTTCGAAAAATCGCTTCGAGGTGCACACCCCCATGCTACAAACCAACTTTGTGCCAAATTTCATGAAAATCGGCCGAACGGTGTAGGCGCTATGCGCGTCACAGATATCCTGACAGACAGAGAGACTTTCAGCTTTATTATTAGTAAATATACTCTGTACAGAAATTCCGGTTGCGGTATGCACTTTAGGTAAAACTATACAGGAAAGTTTAACGAACATAAAAAAATTAACCAAGACACACTTCTATGTAAAATGTTCTTTGAACTCCCTTAAAATAATTCTCTTAAATTTTACTTGGCATAAGTTCAATGACATAGAAAAACGTTCCATATGAAGCCAAAATATTTCCAAAATCAATAGCTCTGAAGAAATGCGACATGATCAGTGTAAAACAAGTATAAAACCAGTAATCATACTTCAGTTTTAGGGGGTGACCCACTAACCCCAGTGACCAACTTCCCCCAAACAACCGTACAACGTTTTTTTAAATAATATGTATTTTCTTCTAATTTTTCTTACTTAATCTTCTTGGATATTTTTTAATAAAAACAGGTTATCATTGCTAAATATGTAGAGAAAAAGGGAGTGTCATTATCATGGGTGCTCACGGGAGGATCATTGTGCAGACTGTCATTGAATTTTTAGTGGGCGGGTAATTTTAAAAGACTGGATATTCTTGCACATTCTTCGCAGCATTTGAGAAGCATTTCGCACCTCAAAGCATAAAAAGAGATTGGATGATCACATAAGTTTCGAAACGGATAATTTATGAAGTATATAATTGGGAAATTTTTTCAGAGAAATGTATGATTTTTTTTTAATCATAAGTCATAATTAAGGCATACATTTTATTATTATTATTATTATTATTTTTTTTTTTTGAATTCCTTGATTTTGTTATTTATTTTTAAAAAGTTTATTCAAAACATTCTTCATTTTGATTCCGGTATTATGAGATACATTATTCAATAATAAAAATCGAAGAAAAAAAAACGTCAATCCTCCGAGCCGGAGTCGAACCAGCGACATATGGATATCTATTTTTATACCTACGTTCCACCGCTCTGCCAACTGAGCTATCGACGGCATACAAAACGTTCAAAGCAACAGACGGTATTCGATATAATGAAACTATTAAAAGCATCCGAGATGACAGATTTAAAATTTTTCATTGGAAAAGAATCTCTAGAATTCCCACAAGTTAGGAGGACGAATTTTCCGCAGAAAAGCAAGCGTTCTCTCAAAAAAACTCCCGATTATACTTCATACTTAATTCGTTTCAAAACTTTTATGATCATCCAATCTCTATTAATGCTTTGAGGTGCAAAATGCGTATTATAAAAAACTTAGGTTAGTATCCCCTAAGTGCGATCGCATTGCCTCGCAAATGTTGTGAAGAACCTCTCAAAATATCAAAACTCTTATAAATTACCCGCCCACTAAAAATTCAATGGCAGTCAACACAATGATCCCCCTTTGAGTACTCACGATAGTGGTGCTCATTTTTTCTTCATATTTCATGGTGATAACATATTTTTCTTTTAAAGTATCCGAGAAGAACAAGTAAGAAAATTAAGAAAAAAAAATACTTGAATGTTTAAAAGAAAGTCATACATTTTATTAATTTCTTTTTTCCAAGTTCCTTGCGTGATTTTGTTATTTATTTTAGTCAGTTTATTTAAAATATTCTTCGCTTTGATTCCGATCTTTTGAAATACTTAATTCAAATATAAAAACGGAAGAAAAAAATGTCAATCCGCCGAGCCGGAGTCGAACCAGCGACCTATGTATTTCTGTTTTTTCAGCTACAGTTCACCGTCCTGCTAACTGAGCTATCGACGGCACACAAATCGTTCAAAGCAACAGACGGTATTCGATATAACGAAACTTTAAAAAGCATCCGAGATGGCGGATTCAAAATTTTTTATTCGCATACAATCTCCATAGTTGTCAAAAAGTAGGAAGACGAGATTTCCGCAGAAAAGCAAAAGTTCTCTCAAAAAATTTGCCGATTATACTTCATAATTGATGCGTTTCAAAACTTTTATGATCATCCATCTCTGTTAACGATTTGAGATGCAAAATGCATAATATAAAAACAGAGGTTCATATCTCGTAAGGGCAATCGCAATTCCTCGCAAATATCGCGAAGAACCTCCCATAATATCAAAACTCTTTTAAAATTACCCGCCCACTAAAAATTCAATGGCAGTCTGCACTACGATCTCCCTTTGAGTACTCGCGATTGTGATGCTCCTTTTTTCTTCATATTTCACCAGTGATAACATATTTTTCTTTAAAAGTATTGTTACAAATTCTGTAAATAGTAATTATTGTAGTAACGTAACCTGTAAATAATTTCCCGTAATGAATATACAACCCCTTAACATATGGCTAAAGTATACAAGCCCCTATTCTTTTTATTTCATTGATAAAATTTGATAACGGTCTACGCATTTCTCGAAGCAGAAAGAATGTTGTAGAAAATTCTTGGATGTTTATAAAAGCCGTTAGCGATGGATAAACGGAGAGTTTCGATTGAGGATTTCGAATTGAGGCGAGGCATTTCGCTGTGTTGTTTTCGTATTTGGAAGTAAATACGTGTGTAAACGTTGAGTTTACGGTGTTGTGTGATAATTGCTTAGTTGCTGATGAATAATTTAGCAGTTGTTGAAGATCTTTCCTGTACATAGTGTAAATAAATTTCCTGTGTTTTTATCAAGAACTGTGTTTTCATTTCAAGAAAGTGGAAGTCGCACCGAATCCGTTACAATTTGGCGCCCAACGTGGGGCTTCTTCTGGACTTTCTTGGAGTAAGTGACTTTGGACATTTTTTCATAAAGACTTTTATTTTGAATTAGGACTTTATTTTTATGGTGATTACTCGCGCAATGGATGAACAATTAAAACAACTTCTTGACGCAATCACCTCTGTGAAGAGTGATATGGCGGCTAATCAAGAACAATTAAAAAATGATATGGCAGCTAATCAAGAACAATTAAAAAATGATATGGCAGCTAATCAAGAACAATTAAAAAATGATATGGCGGCTAATCAAAACCGATTGAAAAGTGATTTAACGGTGCTGAAAAATGACCTAGTTTCTAACCAAGAGGAAATTAAAAACGACCTTACTTCGGTGAAGACTGTGATGGAAAACAAATTTAATGAGATAGAGCATCGAGTTGATGCTTTTGATGAAAAATTTGAAACGGTAGAAAACCGTATCGCAACAGTTGAAAATCATGTGGATGAGAAAATTAAAAACATGGAAAGGAGATTGGCGATCGCGGAAAGCAGCTCTGTACAGTTTGGCGCTCCCACATCGGTTGCTCGACCGTCCATTAAACTTGCCACATTTGATGGGAAAACTTCGTGGCAGGTTTACAAAACTCAATTCATGATAGTGGCGGAAGCGAACGGATGGGACTCAGCTACCAAGGTCTGTCATCTTGCAGCATCCCTGAGAGGTGACGCAGCGGACATTCTCCAGACCCTTCCGGACAGCCAGCGCCTGGATTTCGCCGCCCTCACATCTGCGTTGGAGCTTCGCTTCGGTGAGAAGTGCCAGAAAGATTTCAGCCGACTCCGGTTGAAGTCCCGTTTCCAGAAAACTGGGGAAACCCTGCAAGAGCTTGCGGTGGACATCGAGAGACTGTCTCATCTTGCTTTTTACGACTGCCCTGCGGATGTTCGAGACAACCTGGCACTCAACTACTACATCGACGGGGTTCGAGATCCGGAAATCCAGAAAGCTCTACGGATGGCGGATGTCAAAGACCTGAGTTCTGCTGTTGTGTATGCGATGAAGTTGGAGGCCGCCCAGCAAGCAGCCCGCAAGGATCGCCATCTAATCCGGACTCAGGAAGCTGATGAGTCTGATTCCAGGTCGTCCCACCTCGCTGAACTTGAGAGACAACTCGGTGACTTGACAAGACATTTGAGCAGCATAACAGCCCAAAAGAAACAAGAGCAGAAGTGCTGGAAATGCGGTGGTGAAGGACACCTGCGAAGGAGTTGTCCGGCTCGCCAAGCTACGCGAGGGAAGGAAATCACCACCACTAAAGCTCTGCAGATTTCCTCTTCTAGTAGTGGCAGTGATGGACTTTTCATTTACGCACATGTAAATGGGAACCCCTGCAGACTGATTGTTGACACTGGAGCCAATGTGACAATCATTAGGACAGATGTGGCTCGTGAATTTGGATTGAAACTGCTGTGGACATCGCCACGCGTAAGTCTCCAGACTGTGACAGGTGACAAAATTGAGATTGACGGTAAAGTGGACTTGGAAATAGTGTTTGGGAATGCCACCTACCATCATACGGCATTCGTCGCTAATATCACGGACCCCTTCATTCTCGGATTGGACTTTTTGAAGAAATATGACTTCACTCTCGACTTCAAGACTAATGAGCTGCATTCGATGAGAGAAGACATAGCCGTTTTCCCTGCAGAGAGTGATGTAAAATCCGCTCATCAAATAATAGCTCAAACAGATTTATCGATTCCCTCAAGGTCAGAATCATTAATACCTGGCTCCCTTGAAGAAAGCAATAGTTTTCGATTTGGACTCATTGAATACCCTAACCTAAGCAATAGCCTAAAAGGAGTACTGGTAGCATCTACGCTTGTGGACCTTTCTAAGGATGTAATTCCTGTGAGAGTCGCCAACGTGAGTGAAAGGCCAAGGAATATCCGAAAAGGTGAAGTGTTGGCAACTTGTACTCCAGTAAACTGCATCATTAGAAGAATCAATTCCCCTGAGACTGTGTCTTCTGAGTCCTTGACGTCGAAGTTAATTGGGAGTGCGCCATTATCGAAAGATCAAAGAACTGCTGCGGAACAATTGGTGGAAGACTTCAAGCATCTGTTTTCATCTAAATCGGAGGATGTTGGCCGTACGAATTTAACGCAGCACAGGATTTACACTGGAGAACACCCCCCTATTAAACAGCATCCAAGACGACTACCGTTCGCCAAGAAGGAAGAGGTTGAGACCCTCTTGAAAGAGATGAAGGAGAATGATGTAATCGAACCCTCATCCAGTCCTTGGGCCTCTCCCATCGTCTTGGTCCGAAAGAAAGATGGCTCCACCAGATTTTGTGTAGATTACCGACGGCTGAATGAAATCACCAAGAAAGACAGTTACCCTCTTCCACGGATAGACGACACCTTGGACACTCTTTCCGGACACAAGTGGTTTTCGACCCTGGACTTGAAGAGCGGCTACTGGCAGGTTGAGATACACCCTGATGACCGAGAAAAGACAGCGTTTACAACTGGACAAGGCTTATGGCAGTTTAAAGTGATGCCCTTCGGCCTCTGCAATGCACCAGCTACTTTCGAGCGTCTTATGGAGACAGTGTTAAGAGGACTTTCCTACGAATCCTGTCTGGTCTACTTAGACGATATCATCATCGTGGGTCGCAGTTTCGAAGAACATCTGGCAAATCTTAGGAAGGTGCTGCAAAAGCTTAAGGAAGCCAATTTGAAGTTAAGCCCGTCCAAATGTAATTTGTTCCGCCGGGAAGTGAACTACCTTGGTCACATCATCTCTTCTGAAGGTGTACAAACCGATCCAGAAAAGGTATCTGCGGTCAGGAGTTGGAGTCGTCCCGAAAACATCCATCAGCTGCGAAGTTTCCTGGGGCTCTGCACGTACTACAGGAAGTTTGTAAAGGGTTTTTCCAACATTGCACGACCTTTGCATAAGCTGACGGAGAGCAAGCAAAAGTTTGGATGGTCCAAAGAATGCGAAGATGCATTTCTACGACTGAAGGAGGCTTTAACATCAACGCCTATCCTCGCCTATCCTCAGCCTGAAAAATCCTTCATCCTGGACACTGATGCGAGCAACGAGGGCATCGGAGCTGTTTTATCCCAAGAAATTGACGGAAATGAACATGTCATCGCTTACTGGAGCAAATGCTTATCAAAGTCGGAGCGAAATTACTGCGTCACCAGAAAGGAGTTACTGGCCATAGTGAAAGCTGTAGAACACTTCCATCATTACCTCTACGGCCGAAAATTTCTGCTTCGGACAGATCATGCCTCATTAACTTGGCTTTTGAACTTCAAAAATCCGGAAGGCCAGATAGCCAGATGGATACAGCGGCTCCAGGAATATGACATGGAGATCAAGCATCGAAAAGGGTTATCTCACGGTAATGCTGACGCTTTATCAAGGAGACCCTGTCCTGAGAACTGCCACTATTGTTCCCGAATCGAGAAACAGTATGGAACGACTAGCCCTACCGCCTATCAGGTGACAGTGACTCCAACATCATCAGAACCTGATCCATGGAGTGATGACCAAGTTCGAAAAGATCAACTTGAAGACCCCGACATAAAACCAATTTTGGAGTTCATGGAAAGTGACAGTCGGCGACCTAGCTGGCAGGACGTTTCCATCTTCAGTCCTGCAACAAAAAGATACTGGGCTTTATGGAATTCGCTCCATTTACGGAACGGCGTGCTACACCGAAAATGGAAATCTGACGACGGCAAAACATCTAGGTGGCAGTTACTACTTCCCCGATCAAGGATTTCAGATGTTCTGAAAGAAATACATAGTAGTGCGACTGGAGGACATTTTGGTGTCTTGAAAACCCTCAATAAAGTTCGGGAGCGCTTCTTCTGGAGCAAGGCGAAGGATGACGTGGAGAAGTGGTGCCATTCTTGTGACGCCTGTGCTGCTCGTAAAGGACCGAAGAAGAGAAGCAGAGGGAAGCTACATCTGTACAACGTTGGAGCTCCTTTCGAACGAATTGGGATCGACATCCTGGGTCCTCTACCAAGAACTGCTGATGGGAACAAATACATTCTTGTTTCCATTGACTACTTCACCAAATGGCCGGAAGCATATCCCATTCCAGATCAAGAAGCTACCACCGTAGCAGAGACTCTAGTCCAACATTGGATCTCGAGATACGGAACACCTTTGCAGATTCATTCCGATCAAGGGAGGAATTTCATCTCTGCTTTGTTTAAGGGCCTATGTCAAATTCTCGGAATTGAGAAAACTAGGACAACACCACTACACCCACAATCGGACGGCATGGTGGAGAGATTTAACCGCACAATCCTGAATAATCTCTCACTTATGGTATCCAGAAATCAACAGGATTGGGACAAGAAGCTACCTTTGTTCCTGCTGGCCTACCGCAGTGCTGTCCACGAGACTACCGGATTTGCCCCATCTCAGATGCTCTTCGGACGAGAGCTTCGGCTACCTTGTGATCTCGTCTTCGGTCGTCCTCCGGATGCGCCTTCATCGCCTGAGGAGTACATCCAGGATCTCCAGGCCCGGTTGGAAGACGTTCATAACTTCGCTCGAGAGCGAATCAACATCGCGGCGGAGAAGATGAAGACCAGATACGACACAAGGTCTACTGGACATGAATTCAACGAAGGCGACAAGGTTTGGTTATGGAATCCCATCCGACGGAAAGGTCTGTCACCCAAATTGCAGTCGCATTGGGATGGACCCTACAAAGTCCTTAACCGACTGAATGACGTCGTAGTGAGGATCCAAAAATCACCTAATGCAAAACCTAGGGTTGTACATTATGATCGGTTAGCCCCATACTATGGCCATAGTTCATGAGTATTACGTAAACAACCATGGTTGATAACATAAAAGTTGTAGATAATTCTTTTGCTTTTAATGTTTAGTAATATTTCTTGTTATTATTGTGTTTCCTATGTATCTGTTAGTTATTAATTAATGTGAATATTTGTAAACTTTTGATAGAAGTTCGACACCCTTTCTGGGGATTGTACTGCCCGGGACGTGCAGTCCTTAGGAAGGGGGCAATGTTACAAATTCTGTAAATAGTAATTATTGTAGTAACGTAACCTGTAAATAATTTCCCGTAATGAATATACAACCCCTTAACATATGGCTAAAGTATACAAGCCCCTATTCTTTTTATTTCATTGATAAAATTTGATAACGGTCTACGCATTTCTCGAAGCAGAAAGAATGTTGTGGAAAATTCTTGGATGTTTATAAAAGCCGTTAGCGATGGATAAACGGAGAGTTTCGATTGAGGATTTCGAATTGAGGCGAGGCATTTCGCTGTGTTGTTTTCGTATTTGGAAGTAAATACGTGTGTAAACGTTGAGTTTACGGTGTTGTGTGATAATTGCTTAGTTGCTGATGAATAATTTAGCAGTTGTTGAAGATCTTTCCTGTACATAGTGTAAATAAATTTCCTGTGTTTTTATCAAGAACTGTGTTTTCATTTCAAGAAAGTGGAAGTCGCACCGAATCCGTTACAGTATCGAGGAGAACAAGTAAGAAAATTAAGAAAAAAATACTGAGTGTTTAAAGGAAAGTCATACATCTATATATATAAAACGCTTATGCGTGACGCAAAACGAGCCTTTATTTCTTTCTCTCCGTTGGCAACGATCCGCTTTGTTTACGTGTTTACAATCGTTGTTTACAAGGGGCCGTGGTAGCCTGATCGGTAGGGCATTGGACTCGGGGCCGGAGGGCCTCGGGTTCGATCCCCGCTGGTCGAAGACCCACCGTCGTCATTAAAGGGGACTGGGCGACGTTAAATACGCTCGTGGTCTCAATGTCCTCCAAGTGAAACGATACCTCTGGGGGTGCTAGCACCAGGTAGCTATTAGCTCTTGGACTAGTTCTAAATTCTCATTAACTGTTCGATCCGGTGATGGTGCTGCCATCTATCGGTATATAAAATAATGGAGGCAAGGCACTTAGTATGCAGTCCTCGACATAAATACAGTTGTAGTCAGTTGTGACTCTTGAATAGTTGTTTACAAGTGCTGCAGACTCGCTTCTAGCGGTAGATTTCCAGCGTTAGAATTTTGATTTTTGAATGAGTGTTTTCGATCATTTTAATATAATTTACAAAGAAAAGAGCAGTGTGCTTGGCAGTCTTTAGATGAAAGATTTAAACGCTGATCGGTAAGCAATGCAGTCGATAGGATTAGGCGCGCAAATGCACGCCGTGAACCGCGAATTGCAAATCGAGTGAGTTCTGTAAGTGTTTTCAAACATATTTCCGGTATAATCATGCACTTTACTGGAAAAAAGAGTTGAAATAACAGTGATAGTAATGAAACTGGAGGAAAATATTATTTTATTTAAAAAAAGAATGCTAATAATAACACTGATACTTATCCTCGAATACCACATATTTTATCCGATATAGTAACGTGCCTTTTAAATTCAAACGTGAACAATTTCCTGTTAGATTAGCCTTCCTAATGACTATAAATAACGCACAGGGTCAAACTTTTGATACGATTTTTTTTAGATTTGACAAAACCACTTTTCAGTCATAGACATGTCATATGTAATGCATTCACGAGTCATAGTATCTGAAAACCCAGAAATTTTCTATCGTGTGTGCAGAGAAGTATTATGATTTTCTTCTTTTTTAAAAAAATAGTTTGCAAAGTTAATGTTGATGTCGAAAGGTTTTTCCCTTAACCATATTGCTTACAAAAAATAAAGTTCCCTACTTACCAGGGCTGCAGTGTCGGAGGAAAAATGTCCTACTCTGACTACAAGATTTTTAGAGACTCCAACTCCTTTACCCAAAATTAGTCCGACCCCAGCTGTGACTCCGCAAATATTGGCAGAGCTGCGAATTTTGAGAGAAAATTACCGACTCCGTCTCTTGAAATTTTAAACCTTCGACTCTGACTCCTTTACCATAAAACCAGTCCAACTTCACAGCCCTGCTATAGCTTACCACGAAAAGAAGGTGGATGACCTCAATGCAAAAACATCATTTGTGATAGGTTGTTTGTTATTATTTTGGAATAGATAGGATTAACAAGACCATGCCTTTTACTATTTGGTGCTTTCTGGAAGATTCTACCTATTACAAATGATGTTTCCCTTAAAGGTCATCCGCCTTCTTTTCGTGGTCAAGCTTAACTAACTGCAACCTGTAAATACTGAAGTTTTTTTTCCAACCACATTTTTTCATGTACAGTGAAGCACCGCTTATACGTTTTTGAAGGGGCTATGAAAAAAGTGTACAAATGAAAAAATGTATAATTGGTAAAGAAAATGTATATTAGACCCTCCAGGGACAATTTAGAAGACATATAATTAATAAAAACGAATAGAAGAGTAACCTATAAACCGTGCTTCACTGTATTATGTTATTCCACATAGACTAAATGAATTTATTGGACAACTCTCACTGCCAAAACATGTCACTTAGTTTTGCATTGAAGTTAAGAACTGAACAACAATAGCAAAGTAAAGCAACAAATTGAATCGTGAAGACCTGAAGAGCGAAACATTTCACATGCTTTTGCAATGGCATTGATGTTAAGAACTAAACCACAGTGGCAAAGTAAAGCAACAAATTGAATCGTGAAACCTGATTTTACTGCTAATATGTTTTTACAAAATCATTTTGACCCTCTGCTTTATTTATAGTCATTAGAAAGGCTAATCTAACGGAAAATTGTTTACGTTTGAATTTAAAAGGCACGTTGCTATAGAATGAAATAAATGGTATCCGAGGTATGACAAATATTAGTGTTATATAGTAATCAATAATTTTTTTGTGCTGCAATAATATTTTTCTCCAGTTTTATAATTATCAGTCTTCGGTCAACCCTTTTTCTCCAGTAAAGTGCATGATCAATCCGTAAATGTATTCGGAAACACTTGCGGAATTCTCTCGATTTGAAGACGGTGTGCATTTGAGCACCTTAGCGTATCGGCAGCATTTCTGACCAATCTGCGTTCAGATCTTTCATCTAAAGACTCCGTAGCCCACTGCTCTCTTCTTCGCAAATTATATTCAAGTGCTCTGAAGCCCAGAGGCTCAGTGGTAGCCCTGCCACGCTGCAGGTCCGGGTTCGATCTCCGGGTTGGGCATGATTGATTCAGCTGTTCATTCCTTCAGTGGGTCGATAAAATAAGAACCAAGTATGCTTGGGAATTAAACCATGGGGGTTCCGCGTTAGGCTGACCTCTTAACCGGACCATCTGCCTAGCACCCCAGAGCCCTTGGTCAGAAGGAGTGAGATGAGTACAGTAGAAATTGGCCCTCATAAGCTCACTGTTAAAAATTCAGGAAGATTTTCTGGTAATTGTTACTGTAAAATGGCGGACTTAACGCATTGCTGATTTCTACGGTAATTTCTACCGGAGAAATAAATGATCCCAGCGCCAATTGGTTGCTGTGGGCTACCGAGGAAACCGTAAAATTTTACAGTAACATTTGATTTTTACAGTAATAGTTACTGGCAACATGGATGCCAGTAACAATTACCGTAAAGTTTCCGGAAAAATTTTAACAGTGCTGTCGTGCCACTGGATTTGGTTTCTTGACTCATAAAACACTCATTCTAACATTTTTTTTAATAAATCACTGCTTTCAGAGAATGTCAGAAGTTGCTTGCTCTTTACAACTGTTAGACATTTTAAAACATAAATATACACATATTTTGACACTGAACACAGTATAGTTAAAGACCATGAAATGTTTTTAAGTGTGTTAACATTGTAGTGTTTTTTTCACTGCAATTTCTTTTGCATTCAGTAAATGTAGGAAACTAAGATTACATTATGTTTGTAATTTTAGTACAAAAGTATTCCCTTGCATACTTCTCTCAAAAGATAATGGAATTGCAAACTTTTGCTTTATAATAATGCAATGCACGAGTTGCATGTCAAAGTAATTGTCCCCTTTTAAATGTATGAAAATCATAAGTATTATGATATTCATATTAAAAAGAAAAACTACCTTTTTTTTAAATACAGATAAAGCTAGACCAATATTTGGTGACCGGTGAGCGAGCGCAGTGAGCTCGGATCGCGAAGCGATCCGAAAGAACTGCGTAAGTAGTTCCGGGGGTTAGCGAGCAGGGGGCGATAGCCCCCTAAATTTATTAATTTATTTTTCTTTAAATTCTTTGATTTTTATTTATTGACAATTTATTTAAAATATTCCTCGTTTTGATTCCGGTCTCTTGAAATGCTTTATTCAAATCTAAAAAGGGAAGAAAAAAAATTTCAATCCGCCGAGCCGGAGTCGAACCAGCGACCTATGGACTTCTGTTTTTTCAGCTACAGTCCACCGCTCTGCCAACTGAGCTATCGACGGCACACAAATCGTTCAAAGCAACAGATGGTATTCGATATAACGAAACTTTTAAAAGCATCCGAGATGGCGGATTTAAAATTTTTTATTCGCATACAATCTCCATAGTTGCCAAAAAGTAGGAAGACGAGATTTCCGCAGAGAAGCAAGAGTTCTCTCAAAAAATTTGCCGATTATACTTCATAATTGATGCGTTTCGAAACTTTTACGATCATCCATCTCTGTTAATGATTTGAGATGTAAAATGCATAGTATAAAAACAGAGGTTCATATCCTGTAGGGCGATCTCGTTTCCTCGCAAATGTCGCGAAAAACCGCCCATAATATCAAAACTCTTTTAAAATTACCCGTCCACCAAAAATTCAACGGCAGTCTGCACAACGATCCCCCCTTGAGTACGCGCGATAGTGATGCTCGTTTTTTCTTTATATTTCTCGGTAATAACATATTTTTCTTTAAAAGTATTCGAGAAGAACAAGTAAGAAAATTAAGAAAAAAATACTGAGTGTTTAGAAGAAAGTCATGCAATTTATTAATTTATTTTTTCTAAATTCTTTGATTTTTATTTTTTGACATTTTATTTAAAATATTCCTCGTTTTGATTCCGGTCTTTTGAAATACTTTGTTCAAATATAAAAAGGGAAGAAAAAAAATTTCAATCCGCCGAGCCGGAGTCGAACCATTGACCTATGGATTTCTGTTTTTCCAGCTACAGTCCACCGCTCTGCCAACTGAGCTATCGACGGCACACATATCGTTCAAAGCAACAGACGGTATTCGGTATAACGAAATTTCTAAAAGCATCCGAGAAGACAAGATTTAAAATTTTTTATTCGCATACAATCTCCACAGTTATCACAAAGTAGGAAGACGAATTTTCTGCAGAAAAGCAAGCGTTCTCTCTCTCTCTCTCTCTCAAAAAAAAAATAAACCCTCCCAGAATATCAAAACTCTTTTAAAATTACGCGCTTACTAAAATTTCAATGGCATGGCGCACGATAATCCAACCGTGAGCACCCGTGATAGTGATACTCATTTTTTCTACATATTTCATGGGGATATCCTATCTTCCTTTAAAAATATTCGATAAGAACAAGTAAGGAAATTTAGAAAAAATACTAAGTGCTTAAAAGAAAGTCATACATTTTATTAATTTCTTTTTTCTGAATTCTTTGATTTTGTTATTTATTTTTAAAAAGTTTATTTAAAACATTCTTCGTTTTGATTCCGGTATTTGGAAATACTTAATTCAATAATAAAAATCGGAGGAAAAAAAAAAAGAGTCAATCCGCCGAGCCGAACCAGCGACCTATGGATTTCTGTTTTTCGAGCTACAGTCCACCGCTCTGCCAACTGAGCTATCGACGGCACACAAATCGTTCAAAGCAACAGACGGTATTCGGTATAACGAAACTTTAAAAAGCATCCGAGATGGCGGATTTAAAATTTTTTATTCGCATACAATCTCCATAGTTGCCAAAAAGTAGGAAGAAGAGATTTCCGCAGAGAAGCAAGAGTTCTCTCAAAAAATTTGCCGATTATACTTCGTAATTGATGCGTTTCGAAACTTTTACGATCATCCATCTCTGTTAATGATTTGAGATGAAAAATGCATAGTATAAAAACAGAGGTTCATATCCTGTAGGGCGATTGCGTTTCCTCGCAAATGTCGCGAAAAACCGCCCATAATATCAAAACTCTTTTAAAACTACCCGTCCACCAAAAATTCAATGGCAGTCTGCACAACGATCTCCCTTTGAGAACGCGCGATAGTGATGCTCGTTTTTTCTTTATATTTCACGGTAATAACATATTTTTCTTTAAAAGTATTCGAGAAGAACTAGTAAGAAAATTAAGAAAAAAATACTGAGTGTTTAGAAGAAAGTCATGCAATTTATTAATTTATTTTTTCTAAATTCTTTGATTTTTATTTTTTGACATTTTATTTAAAATATTCCTCGTTTTGATTCCGGTCTTTTGAAATACTTTGTTCAAATATAAAAAGGGAAGAAAAAAAATTTCAATCCGCCGAGCCGGAGTCGAACCAGCGACCTATGGATTTCTGTTTTTCCAGCTACAGTCCACCGCTCTGCCAACTGAGCTATCGACGGCACACAAATCGTTCAAAGCAACAGATGGTATTCGATATAACGAAACTTTTAAAAGCATCCGCATCCGAGATGGCGGATTTAAAATTTTTTATTCGCATACAATCTCCATAGTTGCCAAAAAGTAGGAAGACGAGATTTCCGCAGAGAAGCAAGAGTTCTCTCAAAAAATTTGCCGATTATACTTCATAATTGATGCGTTTCGAAACTTTTACGATCATCCATCTCTGTTAATGATTTGAGATGTAAAATGCATAGTATAAAAACAGAGGTTCATATCCTGTAGGGCGATCTCGTTTCCTCGCAAAAGTCGCGAAAAACCGCCCATAATATCAAAACTCTTTTAAAATTACCCGTCCACCTAAAATTCAACGGCAGTCTGCACAACGATCCCCCCTTGAGTACGCGCGATAGTGATGCTCGTTTTTTCTTTATATTTCTCGGTAATAACATATTTTTCTTTAAAAGTATTCGAGAAGAACAAGTAAGAAAATTAAGAAAAAAATACTGAGTGTTTAGAAGAAAGTCATGCAATTTATTAATTTATTTTTTCTAAATTCTTTGATTTTTATTTTTTGACATTTTATTTAAAATATTCCTCGTTTTGATTCCGGTCTTTTGAAATACTTTGTTCAAATATAAAAAGGGAAGAAAAAAAATTTCAATCCGCCGAGCCGGAGTCGAACCATTGACCTATGGATTTCTGTTTTTCCAGCTACAGTCCACCGCTCTGCCAACTGAGCTATCGACGGCACACATATCGTTCAAAGCAACAGACGGTATTCGGTATAACGAAATTTCTAAAAGCATCCGAGAAGACAGATTTAAAATTTTTTATTCGCATACAATCTCCACAGTTATCACAAAGTAGGAAGACGAATTTTCTGCAGAAAAGCAAGCGTTCTCTCTCTCTCTCTCTCTCTCTCAAAAAAAAAAAACCCTCCCAGAATATCAAAACTCTTTTAAAATTACGCGCTTACTAAAATTTCAATGGCATGGCGCACGATAATCCAACCGTGAGCACCCGTGATAGTGATACTCATTTTTTCTACATATTTCATGGGGATATCCTATCTTCCTTTAAAAATATTCGATAAGAACAAGTAAGGAAATTTAGAAAAAATACTAAGTGCTTAAAAGAAAGTCATACATTTTATTAATTTCTTTTTTCTGAATTCTTTGATTTTGTTATTTATTTTTAAAAAGTTTATTTAAAACATTCTTCGTTTTGATTCCGGTATTTGGAAATACTTAATTCAATAATAAAAATCGAAGGAAAAAAAAGAGTCAATCCGCCGAGCCGGAGTCGAACCAGCGACCTATGGATTTCTGTTTTTCGAGCTACAGACCACCGCTCTGCCAACTGAGCTATCGACGGCACACAAATCGTTCAAAGCAACAGACGGTATTCGGTGTAACGAAACTTTAAAAAGCATCCGAGATGGCGGATTTAAAATTTTTTATTCGCATACAATCTCCATAGTTGCCAAAAAGTAGGAAGACGAGATTTCCGTAGAGAAGCAAGAGTTCTCTCAAAAAAATTGCCGATTATACTTCGTAATTGATGCGTTTCGAAACTTTTACGATCATCCATCTCTGTTAATGATTTGAGCTGAAAAATGCATAGTATAAAAACAGAGGTTCATATCCTGTAGGGCGATTGCGTTTCCTCGCAAATGTCGCGAAAAACCGCCCATAATATCAAAACTCTTTTAAAATTACCCGTCCACCAAAAATTCAATGGCAGTCTGCACAACGATCCCCCTTGAGTACGTACGATAGTGATGCTCGTTTTTTCTTTATATTTCATGGTAATAACATATTTTTCTTTAAAAGTATTCGAGAAGAACAAGTAAGAAAATTAAGAAAAAAATACTGAGTGTTTAGAAGAAAGTCATGCAATTTATTAATTTATTTTTTCTAAATTCTTTGATTTTTATTTTTTGACATTTTATTTAAAATATTCCTCGTTTTGATTCCGGTCTTTTGAAATACTTTGTTCAAATATAAAAAGGGAAGAAAAAAAATTTCAATCCGCCGAGCCGGAGTCGAACCAGCGACCTATGGATTTCTGTTTTTCCAGCTACAGTCCACCGCTCTGCCAACTGAGCTATCGACGGCACACATATCGTTCAAAGCAACAGACGGTATTCGGTATAACGAAACTTTTAAAAGCATCCGAGAAGACAGATTTAAAATTTTTTATTCGCATACAATCTCCACAGTTAAAGTAGGAAGACGAATTTTCTGCAGAAAAGCAAGCGTTCTCTCTCTCTCTCTCTCTCTCTCTCTCAAAAAAAAAAAAAAAAAAAAAAAAACCCTCCCAGAATATCAAAACTCTTTTGAAATTACGCGCTCACTAAAATTTCAATGGCATGGCGCACGATAATCCAACCGTGAGCACCCGTGATAGTGATACTCATTTTTTCTACATATTTCATGGGGATATCCTATCTTCCTTTAAAAATATTCGATAAGAACAAGTAAGGAAATTTAGAAAAAATACTAAGTGCTTAAAAGAAAGTCATACATTTTATTAATTTTTTTTTTCTGAATTCTTTGATTTTGTTATTTATTTTTAAAAAGTTTATTTAAAACATTCTTCGTTTTGAATCCGGTATTTGGAAATACTTAATTCAATAATAAAAATCGAAGGAAAAAAAAGAGTCAATCCGCCGAGCCGGAGTCGAACCAGCGACCTATGGATTTCTGTTTTTCGAGCTACAGTCCACCGCTCTGCCAACTGAGCTATCGACGGCACACAAATCGTTCAAAGCAACAGACGGTATTCGGTATAACGAAACTTTAACAAGCATCCGAGATGGAGGATTTAAAATTTTTTATTCGCATACAATCTCCATAGTTGCCAAAAAGTATAGGAAGACGAGATTTCCGTAGAGAAGCAAGAGTTCTCTCAAAAAAATTGCCAATTATACTTCGTAATTGATGCGTTTCGAAACTTTTACGATCATCCATCTCTGTTAATGATTTGAGATGAAAAATGCATAGTATAAAAACAGAGGTTCATATCCTGTAGGGCGATTGCGTTTCCTCGCAAATGTCGCGAAAAACCGCCCATAATATCAAAACTCTTTTAAAATTACCCGTCCACCAAAAATTCAATGGCAGTCTGCACAACGATCCCCCCTTGAGTACGCGCGATAGTGATACTCGTTTTTTCTTTATATTTCATGGTAATAACATATTTTTCTTTAAAAGTATTCGAGAAGAACAAGTAAGAAAATTAAGAAAAAAATACTGAGTGTTTAGAAGAAAGTCATGCAATTTATTAATTTATTTTTTCTAAATTCTTTGATTTTTATTTTTTGACATTTTATTTAAAATATTCCTCGTTTTGATTCCGGTCTTTTGAAATACTTTGTTCAAATATAAAAAGGGAAGAAAAAAAATTTCAATCCGCCGAGCCGGAGTCGAACCAGCGACCTATGGATTTCTGTTTTTCCAGCTACAGTCCACCGCTCTGCCAACTGAGCTATCGACGGCACACATATCGTTCAAAGCAACAGACGGTATTCGGTATAACGAAACTTTTAAAAGCATCCGAGAAGACAGATTTAAAATTTTTTATTCGCATACAATCTCCACAGTTAAAGTAGGA